>NW_018407191.1:285773-297854 GCF_002113885.1 Mizuhopecten yessoensis | reverse complement strand
ATATGTGCATACCATCAAACTGCTATCCAATACTGATAATGCTAACCCAAATTGAATTACTTTCAATGAAAATTAAACAAATGTTGGTCCAAAATGTGATTTCCCTATATAAACTATAGTAAAGTATACCCCCTCCCCAGGGGGAAACGTGATACCCAAGGGTCATGAAATTCACAATTTTGGTAGAGCACCTTAAGACCCTTCCATCATTGAAGAGTGTTTGATTCCACCATATCTGGGTCTTGAGAAGACGATTTTTGAAATTCCAGTCAATTCGACCCTTTTTGGCCCCACCCATCAGCCCTGGGGGGTCAGTCAGGGCTCATATGTGCATACCATCAAACTGCTATCCAATACTGATAATGCTAACCCAAATTGAATTACTTTCAATGAAAATTAAACAAATGTTGGTCCAAAATGTGATTTCTCTATATAAACTATAGTAAAGTTTGCCCCCTCCCCAGGGGTACACGCGAGACCCCAGGGTCATAAAATTCACAATTTTGATAGAGCACCTTAAGACTCTTCCATCTATGAAGAGCGTTTGATTCTACCATATCTGGGTCTTGAGAAGACGATTTTTGAAATTCCAGTCATTTCAACCCTTTTTGGCCCCTCCCATCAGCCCCGGGGGTCAGTCAGGGCTCATATGTGTATACCATCAAACTGCTATCCAATACTGATAATGCTAACCTAAATTGAATTACCTCCAATGGCAATTTAACAAATGTTGGTCCAAAATGTGATTTCCCTATATAAACTATAGTAAAGTTTACCCCCTCACCAGGGGGAAACGTAAGACCCCTGCAGGGTCAAGAAATTCACAATTTTGGTAAAGCACCTTAAGAACCCTTCCATATATGAAGAGTATTTGATTCTACCATATCTGGGTCTTGAGAAGAAGATTTTTGAAATTTTAGTCAAGGTTTCTGCAAAATTTCATTGAAATTGGTTCAGGGGTTTTGGAGAAGAAGTCGAAAATGTAAATTGTTTACGGATGCACGACGGACGACGACGGACAAAAGGCGATCGCAATAGGTCACTTGAGACTTTGTCTCAGGTGACCTAAAAACAAGTTCTAATAGGTTGAATTAACTGAAACTTAATTGGTCTAGGAATGACCAATTAAGTTGACAAACTTTTTTTACTCAAATTTTGGTAGGGATGAATGACATCATTATTTCCACTTCATATTTCAACAACAAAATTTAATACTGTAGGACTCAGATGACCGTTAAGGCCCATGCATGGGCCTCTTGTTATTAATCAATTACTAATTGATGCAGCAGGCAAAGTTTCATCAATTCCAATCGTTTAGGCAGAGTGGCAATTATAGAAAGCCACACACCCATTGATACAACATTGGATTTCTTTCGTCCAATAAGGCTCCAGATCAAATTTTATCAAAATCCATTCAGCTTATAATCAGTAGACTTTCTGTGCTGTGTTCCTACTTTTGACTTAAAGCAGTTTGTTTGTTTGCTGGGTTTATCATCCTGTGAACAGCTAGGGTTATTTTGAGGGTCTCCTTGTAGTAGTGGTTACCTCACTCAACAACATACAAGAATGTGTGCCATCCAGAGCTAACACAACCACGTCAGCACAGACAGCTCTGTTTCTAGCTTCCTGAAAAACACAAACCTCCAAGGGTAGGGGCTATAAGCAGAAATGAAGCAAATGTTGATTGCAGTCAGTGTCCTTTTATTCCACCGAGGAGGTTATGGTTTTAGTAATGTTTGTCTGTGTTAGTTTGCAGAATTTCTCAGTTATGGAAGGAACTTATTATATCATTTTGTTTATATATTTATGACCAACTTAGTTTGTGTTAAAAACTTAACCTATTTTTGCAAAATTTTCAAGTGCTCCGAGCTCTGATTACAGCTAATATGGTACATAAAATATTAATCCAGACTTAAAGATCAGATATGAAAATGTAATACATGTAGGTTGTATTTCTTATGATATAAATTTGTTATACCTTTTTCTCTTGAAGTATTCCGTCTTACTTATACACTGTACCAAATATCTACTTACCTCAAAAAAGAACACTATTATCAGCATTGATGCTAATATATATACATGTTACTTGCAGTATTGCTGCTATTGTGTGAGACTGCTTTAATTTAGTTTGGAGATGCAAAGACACCAAACAACAAAGCCATGATAATTGCCAACTGTGTCAAATTCATCAGCTGCAAAGAGTCATGACTTCACTGATTTGGTTAACATAATGAAGTAAAGAAACAAGCTGAAAAATAAACTAAAAAAAATCATTAAATTATCAAAATCAAACATAATGTCAACTAAATATAATGAACTACATCAGTACTTGTCAGAAAATAGAAATAAACAAGTAGAACACTGACAAGTCAGAAATGACCTCGTAATGTTTATAAATTATATATAAAAACAAACACAAAATACACATTTGAACTTGACCTTTGACAATAAGACATGGATCTTTGATCAATTCATGTTTGATCCTAAACAACTCGGTTCATAATAATATATCATAAGAATTATGTTATCAATGAAAATATGCATCAATCTTTGACCTTGACCTTTGCACCTAGTGTACATGGATTCTGTACTTGTTATTGGGTGCTTATATTTCTATATATATAGTGGTGCCAGGTGAGAGGGAAGGGTGGGGGACCTTTTTTCACCTCACAAATGTACATGTTCCTGTATCATTTTAAAAGAGAACCTCATTGCTTGGGCATTCAACTCTGAGCAAAGTACAAGGACAATTCCATCAAAAATAGTCCAGTCTCATTAATCAGTACACTTGTACACTCTAGTTTCTATGAGAAAAGACAAAGTATTACCATTAAGGATATAGGAATCGAGCCCTGACTTTTTATCTCAAATTATGGGTCTACTTGGGCGTATTAAGGATTTGGCAGGGGAACATTCCCAGAGAAGGCTGGGATTTCCCAAGGGAGAGGACTCAAAGCAAGGTCTGGCTGTGTTGGGCAAGAAAATAGACTTTGGACTTTGGTATAACTTAACAAACCCGTTAATGTATTCCTGGCGTATTCATGATCACATGTAAAATCCAGTTTCTTCCTCGGCTGTGTGTCGTCACTTGTGTCAGGTGATCTGGATCGTTCAGTTTCGTGCCTATAAGGTGTATATTTAGAAATTGGTGTAACATCACTCGGGGAATGCCACACGTCAAAATTTTCAATGCCTACATTTTTCAAAACATTTTATTTGAATTCATAAAATTTTATAAATTTATTTACACACTCATCACAAATTCTATCTGTTAGGTAGATCTACACACATAAGCTAAAGTAAAAGGGTTTTTTTCATCAACACAAAGTTTTAAAGACTAATTTTCCCTCCTAAAGTTCTCCTTACATCTCTTTTTAATTCATTACAAAAGGTACAAACTACTATTTTCTCTCCATGATTATCGTTGAACCACCCCGCTGTCGTCTAGCATGGTAGGTATCCTTCTTTATAGTTAGGTAAATTAAGATACAGATAGTTGATGTCAGAAAGCTTGTCTTGCTTGTAAGCAAAATTGATTGATTTCTGCTGATTATCCTGTGTTATAAATTCATGGTTTAAAATTTGTGCTCATGTATTTTGTGAGTTATATTAACAGGTAAAGGATATGTACAACTGTTCAGTGTTCCTCCAAACCAATCAAATTAATTAACCTCCCCTCACCCACCCCAAGTAGTTGGTTTAGATTGTGTCCCATTTTTCAAAGACTGTCCTATATGTCAATTTAGACCAGCATGGGGGTAAAGAATCTTGCAATCTACCAGATATAATCAAATCTAAAATACACAAAGAATACAAATTTATTATACCCAGAACATTAACTGCTTATTTTTACATTTGATCTAACTTGACCTCTCTAGGTTAATTTAAGAACAAATCAGAATAAAATATATTTTACAGGCAATTTTTTATCAGGAATATACTATGTATGTGTAACATATCACTACAGCAAGGTTATCTTATTAGATTAAATTAATCTCATCGTCTTTAATTTATTTATGAAAAGTTACTGAGACTAGATCATAGACTCTAGATTCTGTGTTTTTTGATACATAACAAATTCTGTTTGAGAATCAACTGTTTTAAACAGTCTTTTTTTTTTTTTTTTTAGATATAAATCACTCTGACACTCAATCGATATTGATATGAAATATTTGAAATTTGAATTTTTCTATAGTGCATAACTTCATAACCTACAACCTATAGGAACATGTCAAATACTACCAGGTACACATTTATATATACAATGGAAGATATCATATATAATAAATGGGCATCACAATATATATATATATTTTGCTGCACACTTAAGGTAATTAGCATGTGACATGTCCCTGTAACTGGCATCTAATTGTAGGTAAGTAGTGGCCACTAGTGGGATTATTATTGGAAGCCAATATCAACACATCCAACTAATACAGTACTATAAAACAAGAGCCCCATGGGCCTAACAGGTCACATGAGTTGTAATGCAATTGTTATTTGTTGTTGTGATATGACAAAAACAAATATTACATATGTATAATAGGGAATTGTGTCCCTCCCCAGGGAGGAATGGGTACCCCAGGGGTTGTGAAATTCACATTTTGATAAAGCACATCAGGATATTTCTATCCATGAGGAGGTTTTCATCATATCTGGGTCTGAAGTAGACAATTATTGTTTTAGCTATTTTGACCCCTTTTGGCTCCGCCCCTCAGGCCCTTAGCGTGCACATGATGACAACTCCAACCAAGTATGAATTCAATATTGAAAAGCCTCATTTCCATAAACTATAGCAAAATGTATCCCCTCCCCAGGAGTAAATGGGTGACAATTGATAAAAAAAATTATAAATCTCATATACGTTAGATATATATACACCTTCTATAAATCAGGTATACACCTTCTATAAATCAAATATACACCTTCTCTACTACAAATATAAACCTCCCATACAACATATACATCCAGCTGGCATCAGCTCCTATATAAGTCGATATCAACTATATATACATCAGGTATACATCTTCTAAACATCATGTATTACCTTCTATACATCAGGTAAACACCTCCAGGTCACTCCCATATATCAGGTACCAGGTATACTCCTCCCATATATCAGGTATATACACCTCCCATACATCAAGTATATACAATATTACATACTCTGTATACAACTCCTCTTATATACTGTATACCACTTTATATATACTGTGTATACCACTCCTTATATACTGTGTGTACCACTCAATATATACAACTCCTAATATTCTGTGTATGCTACTCTATATTATGCTGTGTTTACCACTTCTTACATACTCTGTATACCACTCTTTGTGTACGATATAGACAAATTATAATATACCCTGTATACCACTCTATGTATACCATGCATATCACTCTTTATATACTCTGTATACCACCCTGTGTACTCTGTAAACCACTTTGTATGTACCCTGTATACCACTCTAAATATATACTACTCTCTATATACTCTGTATACTATGCATATCACTCTTGATATACTCTGTAAACCACTTCTTATATAATTATTTACTAGTTTTTATAATCTGTATACAAATCATTATAATTATAACCTTCTCAATATCTCTTTCAAAAGACTTCTTGGTTATATTTTATAGTAAACAAAAGGCACTGAGTTAGGACCAGTCTATTTGGGGAAATCCTAACAAAAGTGTATTCAAATTTTGATGCTGACAGCAATATATAACTACTACAGCCATGTATTACACATGTAATTACTACTACAGACAGGTATTACACATGTATATATTATCACAGATAGGTATAACACATGTATATACTATCACAGACAAGTATTGCGCCACAGACAGGTATTACACATGTATATATTATCACAGATAGGTATAGCACATGTATATACTATCACAGACAAGTATTGCACCACAGACAGGTATTACACATGTATATATTATCACAGATAGGAATAACACATGTATATACTATCACACATGTATATACTATCACAGACAGCTATTACATATGTAATTACTACTACAGACAAGTATTACACATGTATTTACTACTACAGACAGGTATTACACATGAAAATACTATCACAGACAGGTATTACACATGTAATCACTACTACAGACAGGTATTACACATGTATACATTATCAGATAGGTATTACGCATGCTTAATACTATCACAGACAAGTATTACACATGTATTTACTACTACAGACAGGTATTACACATGTAAATACTACTACAGACACTCATTACACATGTAATTAACTACTACAGACACTTATTACACATGTATATATTATCACAGATAGGTATAACACATGTATTTACTATCACAGATAGGTATTACACATTTATATATTTTCACAGATAGGTATAACACATGTATATACTATCACAGACAGGTATTACATGTACACATGTATATATTATCACAGCTAGGTATTACACATGTATATACTATTACAGATAGGTATAACACATGTATTTACTATCACAGATAGGTATTACACATACATATACTATTACAGATAGGTATTACACATTTATATATTTTCACAGATAGGTATAACACATGTATATACTATCACAGACAGGTATTACATGTACACATGTATATATTATCAAATAGGTATTACACATGCTTAATACTCTCACAGATTGGTATTACACATTTATAAATACTACTACAGACACTTATTACACATGTAATTAACTACTAAAGACACTTATTTCACATGTAATTTCTACTACAGACAATTATTACATATTACACATGTAATTTCTATTACAGATAGGTATTACACATGTATACACTTTCACAAATAGGTATTACACATTTATAAATACTACTACAGACACTTATTACACATGTAATTAACTACTACAGACACTTATTACACATGTATATATTATCAAATAGGTATAAATTACACATGCTTAATACTATCACCGATAGGTATTACACATTTATAAATACTACTACAGACACTTATTACACATGTAATTAACTACTAAAGACACTTATTTCACATGTAACTTCTACTACAGACAATTATTACATATTACACATGTAATTTCTATTACAGATAGGTATTACACATGCATATACTTTCACAAATAGGTATTACACATTTATAAATACTACTACAGACAGGTATTACACATGTATATACTATCACAGACAGGTATTACATGTACACATGTCCATATATATTATCACAGACAGGTATTACATGTACACATGTATATATTATCACAGCTAGGTATTACACATGTATATATACTATCACAGACAGGTATTGCACGTGTATCTATCATCACAGACAGGTATTTATACACATGTATATACTATCACAGATAGGTATTACACATTTATAAATAATCCTACAGACAGGTATTACACATGTACTACTACAGACATGTATTACACATGTATATATAGTATCACAGACAGGTATTGCACATGTATCTATCATCACAGACAGGTATTACACATGTATATACTATCACAGATAGGTATTACACATGTAATTACTACTACAGACAGGTATTACACATGTATTTACGATCACAGACAGGTATTATACATGTATTAACTTCTACAGACAGGTATATCCTTGTACCCATTATCCCTCTCTTTTAGTCCCTTTAATTACTCATTAATGTTCTTACTGTTAATTTGTTAACCCTCTTCCCCCCAGCACCAATGTGCCCCCTACATGTCCCCACACCCCCCTCTCCACTCGTTAGCCACCTAAATATGTTCTCTACCCCCTACATGTTAACACTGACTCATACCAGTGAGCCCTCTAACTCCCTAGTTGTTGTTCCTCTTAGCTATCAGCCAGTATTGCCCCATCCATTAGCCCCCTACATAATAACCCCCTACTTAATGCCCCCTCTTAGTTGTAGCCCCCAACTGTAAGCCCCGGTACTTGTTAACCCCTGTAACTATTAGCCCCCTAACCGAATAACAACATTTCTGTTCTGACAGCTCCCATTGGCCTTCCTATGTTTTAGCCCTCTGCCAATTATCTTTCACACCCACCCTGACCCCCCACAAGCTTTAATACCCACAACAATGAGCCTCCTCTCTATTAGCTCTTACCTGTTAGCCCCTTACTTTTTAGCCTCCTATTTGTAGCCCCCTACCTGTAAACTCTTAATCATTATTGCCTCACATTAACACTCATATTGCCGTGCTCCCTACCTGTTAGTCCTCTAACTATCAGCCCACTTCCTGATAACCCCCTAATTGTTGCCCCCTAGTGGTGCGTTAGCTCCATCCTTTTAACCTCCTTCCTGTTACCCCCCTCTTAGTTGAAGCTCTTACCTATGAATCCCCATACCTGTTATCCCCTACTTTAAATGTTAAATGTTNCCCCCCCCTTCTTGTTCGCCCCTACGCATAAGCTTCCTGCTATTGTCCTCATTCCTTGTGGTTTCAGCAGTGCTTGTGTTATTGTGGTCATGTGATGGTGTGATTCCTGGTGTTGCATCTCTTCTAGCAATCATGTTCTCTTACCGGTGATGGTGTCCGCTCTGGTGATTGTGTTAGATCCCTCATGTGTTTTTGTCCTTCCTAGTGTTTGTGTCAATCCTGGCTGTGGAATCCCTTAGTTTTGGTGTTGGTTGTGTTGATCCTGCCGTTGTCTTCATTCCTTGTGGTTTTGTCGGTACTTGATGTAATGTTCTTCCATGTGGTGGTGTTGTTCCTGGTGGTTGCATTGCTCCTGGCATAGCATGGTGTCCCTACCAGAAGTGGTGTCATTTGAGGTGGTGGGGTCCCTTCTACTGCTATATTCAGTCCTTTTGTGGGACCCCAACAGGACTGATGCTACCACTATAAGTACGGACAGCATCACCAGGATGTCATCACCAGGACTGATACAGTATAACCCCACCATGAGAGATTACACCGTCCCCAGGACTGATACAGTATAACCCCACCATGAGAGATTCCACCACCACCAGGACTGATACAGTATAACCCCACCATGAGAGATTCCACCACCACCAGGAGCATCAACAGTGGCATCCCTCCTGGTGACTTGACTTTATTCAAGGTCAGAAATGTGATTGCCAATGATACTCAATAAAGGGGAGCAATACAGATCCATTGGACAACTTGCTTTTTAGCTTGCCAGCTTATAGTATGGGGTGTTGTCCATGGCCATCATCCATCCATCGTCCGTCAACTTTTTCTTCGAACATCTTCTTCTTCAGAACTGGAAGACCTAGGGCCATGATATTTGGCCATTAGGTACCTAGGATAGAGTGCTAAAGAGTCTCATCAAATAAATGACCTTAACTTACTTTCAAGGTCACAGGGGTTAGATATGTAAAATCCTCTGAACAACTTCTTTTGAATAACAAGGAGGCCCAGAGTTATAACACTTGGCCAGTAGGTTTCTGGCATGTAGTGCTATAAAGTTTCCTAAAAATAAGAAAATATGTAAATATCTTTAAACAACTTCTTCCGCAATCGCCCTTGGTGATGATATTTGACGAGTAGCATGCTTGGATAGAGTAGTATAAAATTTCATGTAGTCTGGAACAGTTTTTATATGGAAATATTTGCAAAAGTACTTTTATAGAGAATATTTTCCCATGATTGCTTAAATATCCTGGTAAGTGATACAGGCCCTCTAGGCCTCTTGCAATATATGTGGCATTAGATCATTTGCTCTCTGTATGGGACATATCACATGATATGCATATCATGTGGTATGGGCATCATCAGTCCTCTTTTCGATATCACTTTTTTAAAGAGCAGGGGGGCTTAGGTAAACCCCAGAGCTAACTCTGGTAACATGAATATTATTCCTCTAATTATGTTGAGTTTGGGTGGATACGGATAAAGATTTGGGCTCTCAATAAATGACTTTCCTGTATATATGTCTCCTTTTGGGCCCTGCCCCTTTGCCCCCATGGTAACCACACCCTCCATTTATACAAAACTCAATCCCCTGAGCACAAAGATTCTCTAGACCAAATTTGGTTTAAATCACTCCATTGGTACAGAGGAATTAAATAAACAACTATTTGGCCCTGCCCTTCTGCCCCCAGCTGGGGCAACACCCTCTGTTTAAACAAAATTGAATCCCCTTTGCCCAAAACTGCTCTAGGACAAATTAGTTTAAATCCCTCTACTAGTACAAAAGGAGAAAGATTTTTTAAGATTTACCTTTATTTCTCCTATTGGGCCCTGCCCCTCTGTCTCAAAGGGGTGTGCCTAAAAATGCTATGAGACAAAATTTGTGAAAATCCCTCCATTGGTACAGAAGAAGGATTTAAAAGTTTTACCTCTTTTTCCTGTATTTAAATTGGCCCCACTTTTAATTTTATATAAAATTAAGTCCTCTTTGCTCAATGAATCATGCTCCTGACAACAATGAATTTGACCAAGGACCTGAATATAGCTTAGACCTTGGGGATATGGACCCAATTAGTGTTTGCAATACTCTGTCCTGCCATTCTACATACATGTATATCCCTTATATTGCATATATAATAAAGAATCTGAAGAAGTTATGGCCTGGACAATGAATATGACCCGAGACCTTAATGTGACCTTAACCTTTAATGTACAGACTCAATTGTGGTTTGCAAAAGACCATCTTGCAATCCTACATTTATTCCTTTAATTTCATTGAGTTACTCTTAGTCAAAACTTTTGGCCCAGACAGTGAAATTGAACTTTGAAATCAATGTGACAATGACCTTGGGTGTACTGACCCTAGAGTAGTATGCGACACACCGCCTTATCATCCTACATTATACCTTTACTTTTATCAAGATATCTTCAGAGGTTCAAAAATTATGACTCAGACTCAGATTATGAATTTGACCTATGACCATGACTTTGGCTGTTTTAATCCTAGAGTAGTACCCTATTCATCGCTTTACCATCCTATATATGTTCCTTAAATTTTATTACGATATCTTCAATGGTCAAAATTTATGACTCCAACAACAAATCTGACCTTTGACCTCAATGTGACCTTGACCTAGGATGGAATGACAAACAGATGGACAGCAGCTTATAATAATGTACTCTTCAAAAATAAAGTATGGAGCATAAAGAAACAAGAGTCTTGTATTGTTCACCTTGATATTTCAACAACTAAGGCAAAGTTTTCTCATTTAAAGTAATATTGCTAATGTATCCACAATTTGTTCTCATTCTTTCTGGTATCTAGGAATTGTTACAAGGCAAATCTGGTTGTAATAAGTATATATATGTGTGTATATGATTATAGTGTTGCCTTTGGTATGTCAGCCATTTCCATCAGCATGTTATGAACCTTGGATTAAGTCATGAACATGATCGAGTATACATGTACCTGTATTCATCTGTTCATACAATGCAATTGCATGCCGGTATATGGTGATGACGTACAGATCTCAACTCTTTCCATGTTATGATCAAGTCCGGGAGTCTCTTGAGAGGGATTCAGAGAGCCAGACCCTGCACCAATATAGAAAGTATGATTGAGTTTGTCTCTTATGCAGGTATGGGTATAGGGCAGGAATCTCGACCAGTTTCATGTTCTACCTTAGGAAATCTGGAAAATGCTAAAATTTAATAAAACAAGAGTACTGCGGGGCGGAACAAAATATGCCCATCGAATGCCATATAATGTTATATACTTTCTTACATTGAAATAAGATCTGCATCATTCTAAGAGTGGTTAGCTGATATGCTATAAAAAATGTAGGAGAAAATCTTCAGACAAAAAATGAAATACTGAAATGAACAAAAGGCAATTACTTTTGGAAGAATTGTCAAATCAAAATTCTGTTAACCCTTAGGCTGCTACGCACAACAATAGTCGTTTTTAAAAGCCGGGCCGTCAGTGCTACGCACGACTATAGTCGTTCCTCGGTCTGTAGGCTTTGATCGGTAGCCAGGAAGTGTGAAGTCGGGTTGTTGCTATACCAAACCCGAACGCGTATAGTAGAAGGCTTCTGATTGGTTGTTTTGTCATTACTTTCGATATTCACGGCAGTGTACCCTAGTAATAACCAAAGGTGTGCGAGAGAATTTCAAATCGAAAAAAAA
>NW_018407191.1:199089-284862 GCF_002113885.1 Mizuhopecten yessoensis | reverse complement strand
TGGAGACACAACTTCATATCATGATTATCATGTATACCAAGATTCAAAGAGATCGGTCGAAAAATGTAGGAGAAGATCTCCGGCCAAAATTCAAATCCTGAAATGATAAATAAATTTGACGGTCGTATAAAAAAAATAAAATTATCCAATCAATTTTTTTTCATTTTTTCAATCAGTGCACCATTTTAAAGTCATACAAAGTCAGAGAAAAACCAAGTATCTTTCTAAAGAAAAATTTGACAATTTGCAGTTTTTGTTTGGAAGATATCCTATATCAGAAAATTATGTTTCTAACGGAATTTGACTATTTTCAACCTTAGTAATAGGGAAATGGTGAAAATTAAGGAAAATCAACATTTATCAAAAAAACCTTCTTTTCAATAAGTGCAAATTTGCAGTATTGCACTGTTTCAAAGTGATACAAAGTCAGAGAAGATATATATATCCAAGTAACGTTTTGACAATTTGCAGTTTTTATAAAATGTGACTTTTTTCAGTATTATTAGTTTGTAAAGAAGATTTCAAGTATTTTCAGACTAAATATTTATCCGTAAAGTGGAATAAGTGTTAAGTTTGAAGATGTGTCAAGTTTGAAGATATATCAGAACATTTCATTTTTAGGGGAATTTGCCTATTTTCCACCTTAAGAATTGGGAAAATGATGAAATTTGAGAAAATAAACATTTTACCAAAATACACTTTTTTATCAATAAGCGCTAATTTGCAGTACTGCACTGTTTTAAAGTCATACAAAATCAGAGGTAGCAGAGTACAGTAGAAATGGCTTGACCCTAAAATTAAAAGGCATGTCTGGGATAAACATGGATAGCGGATTCATCCTACACACTACATTTTGAATACGGTTTTTTTAGAAGAATGTTTTTTTTTTCAAAAAGTGTTTTCCCCAGATTTGGGACTTGTGAAAACCATGGTTACCACATCAAAAAATGCCAAAAATTGCAAAAAAACATGATTTTTAACAACAATTTGACCCACGCAAGTAGTAATTCTTTTTTTGGAACCTGTCTTAAATTAAATATCACCTACTCGGTAACAGAAATACTCACGTTTTAGCATAGGTCGCTCAACTGGATTTTTCACAAAATAGACTACATGAAAAGCTAGCTTTTATTGTGTAGACACAGATTGGTAAATGGCCAAAAATGTAGTCTCAAGCCAAAGGGCCTGTTTACAGTAATGTTAATTCTCCATAGGAGCCTGCCCCCGTATAATTTCTTATCTAGCTCAACTACTGTTTTTTTCTTTTCCGAAGAATAATTTTAAACCTTTCCGACACCCAGATTTCATAATTTCAGTGAAAATGTATTTTTATAAAGTTGTCAATTTCAGCATCAAAGACATAAGTTCGTAAATAAAAGAAGGTTATCTCGAAATTGTAATTCGCAACATAGTATAAATTTCTTTTGATAAATATTTCCAAAACATCGTGTTTATTCATAAAACATAAAAAAAAAAAATTCTCGGATGAAAATGCACTTGCAGAGACACAATTATGAAGAAAAATGCCATAAAATTGCAATTTTCTCCCGTTATATAGTTTTGGATGCAAATTTCCATCAGAAAATCGGATAGAGCTTTACTTGTTTCATATGTGTACCAAAAATCAGCTAATTCCATGTGGTGGAACGTTCTCATATCGCCGCCTGAATGTGGTTGTAAATTGAAAGAAAAGGGGAAATGAGTAACAACCTTGTCTGAAACCCTATTATATAGCTTATTATATACAAACTTTTATATTGAATATCAGAGCGGATATTTTCATGACAGTTTTATGATGTGTAACGACTAAATAAACAGTATCGATATAAAGATTTACACTGAGGACACCCTGATACATGAATACTGTTCTATCTCAAGTTGTCCTCTTCTGAATTTTCTGATCGTGTGGCCTTGTACATTTATCCGTATCTTCTTGTCTTTGTCTATACGTTTACGGAATCATTGACTCGACGCTAGCTATTCTTGTCTCACTTTCCTTGTTTTATTGTCCCATCTCCAAAGCGTTGTGGCTCTGTCAGGGTTGGGACCCTGACTTGTCTCACTTTCTTTGTGCCTGCCGACCACGCCACATCGAATAGATAGATTATCCATATGAAATACTTTATTTTGTTCTAAGTAATCAATCAATTCTGCGCTTCTTGGAGGTATTGAATGTGATTTATTATATTGTCTTGTTATTTTGTGTAATTAGTTGTTCGTTATTTATCACACATTTTCGCATAATTGTACCAAACTACTAAGTATTAGCTGTTTACAGCAATCATCGGTGGCTTGCTATTTTGTTACTTTATCGACGCTTCATAAACCAATCGTTATTGTTTCAAGATGGAGGGTAAATGTGTTGGAGAAGGGTGTCAAGTATACTTCAAGAAACGTAGTGGCAATAAGAACAGAAGTGCACGCAATGTAAATAGTCCACAATATAAATGGCTCCTAGATACGCTGGTGCAACAAGGATTGATGTCAGCAAAGGAACAAGCACTTATTTGCCAGAAGTGCTACATGAAGTATCTTCGGAACAAAAATCAGCCTGAACCTGAACCCGAGCAGAACCAGGAAATAGAGGAAGAAGACGACTCCCCGTCCCATATCCTGCCGTTGCTGACCCTTCATGATCTTTTGAATGGATCATCTTCACACAAAAAATGCTGTCTCTGTCTTGTTACCTTTGCAAGAAATGGAACAAAATCATCAGTCTTACCAAAACGTGCAAGACATCACCTGATCTATTCACACAAACTGTGGTGTCCCACCTCATCCCGCGTCTGCTCCATTCACCTTATTGGTAACGACTTAGATCCGTCTACAGAGGTTGTCCTTGATGGTAGAGGTTCCTTGGAATCTCAGTTACCATCAAAATCGTCCGAAATCATTAATGACCTCCTAGAGGTGTCGCACGTCCTTTCACAGAACCAGTCTGCGTTTACAATAAGCTTTTCTTCTCTTGATGACTCGGCATGCATGGCCTGGACAGGTTGGTCCAAAGATCAGTTCCTCGAAATCCACTCGCACTGTTCCCCATATCTTTCATCTGGTATATATACCAAGACTACACACGATGCTCTATTACTGTTCTGGGTAAAACTGAAAACCGACATTTCCTGGAGTCAGTGTTCTTCTCTTTTTGGAATTTCCAAGTCAAGTGTGTCCAAAACTTTCCACTCCATAGTACAGGCATTAGACACATCGATAGTCCCACAATTTCTAGGTCCGGATCACTTGACAAGAGAACAGTTGCTCGGGCACAATACTGTCTTTTCAGAAGCATTTTTTGGAGATAAAGCCACTGCCATATTAGATGGCACCTATATTTATATCCAGAAAAGCTCCGACCACAAGCTCCAGAGAATGTCCTACTGTGGCCAGAAGAAGAGAAACTATCTCAAATTCATGAGCATCGCCTTACCAGATGGCTACATTCTGGACACAGTAGGACCATTCACTGGCAGCGAAAATGATGCTACAATTACAAAAAAAGTCATGGACAAGCTAGTTACTTGGCTACAACCAGACGACAACGTTGTCGTTGACCGAGGTTTTAGAGATGTCCTACCAGTTCTCGAAGCCTCTGGCCTCAATGCTAGCATGCCGTCATACCTGAAACCCGGTCAAAGTCAACATTCTGACGTCCAAGCAAATCTTGACAGAACTATCACCAAATCGAGGTGGATTGTGGAATCCTATCATGGTCGTCTGAAACACTGGACGTTCTTCCGAACGCAATTGGTGTCTAACAGCTTTATCAATGTCATCGAGGCTTTGCTTCGAACCGTCACAGCCTGTCTGAATGGTATTAGAGGACCGATCTACCAGAGATCTCCAGAGAGAGATGCCAAAGATAGGCTAATGGCTGAACGTATGAAGGACCGTTTGACAACACCGAATGGTTTAGCTCAGAGAGTCAAGACAGATCCGGATCTATCTAGACGGGCAAGGTCCGAGTTTGTCAAGATGGATGCATCTTCCGTACTGTTTCCCCGTCTCGATCTTGATTACTTGAGAACCATTACGTGTGGAACGTATCAGATATCTCTGGCTCCTGGTTACATCGCCGAACATTTAAGTGATGACGGAGACTATGAGGTGTGGCTTTACCAGCACTCCCCAGACCTTCTCCGATGTCAAATACATTCTCGACACAAAAGCCAAACGAAATATAACGTTTGGATACGGTTCACCGTTTCACCCGATGTTGAGGCCCCAATAAAGGACTACTACTGCCAGTGCCCAGTTGGAGAGAGAACGATGGGAATGTGTGCGCACATCTCCAGTATCTTGTACTACCTTGGGTATTACAGGACGCTGGAAAACCCTCGACCATTACAACCACAGGTAAAGAAATTCCGACAAAACTTGAAATAGTTTTCCATGCGGCAACGGAGTGCATATGTCGAAAGTATGTTTGGGGCTCGATATGAAAGATCCCCGTTACCATGTGACTAACCAAACTTATAAATATAGGTATTATACAATCGCCCGTAGCTATGAACACTCCCGTAAATGCGAAAACCAACCAAAATCATAAGGAACACGTTTTGTTTGTTGTTCTGTCTATTTGTCAGCCAATGTCTTCAACCACGGGGACTTGTGAAGTAGCCATCTTGGATTTTTTTTATGAAAAAGTGTTTCTCTCACTTTTTTTCATATCTGTGTACATATTCTCAACATACCGAGCAAATACTCTCGTTTTTTTGTTAATTATCTAAAGAAAGTCGAAAATCGGCAATTCAACCATAGGCTAATTCAACCCAACATTTGAAAATGTTCCACCACTTACATTTTGATGATTTTTCCTCTCATCAATAGCATATTACGTACTGTTTAATAGGATAAAAATTGGTTTGCATCCAACGCCCATAAAAGGGTGTATTCTCTAAAAAACACAGTTTTTGTGTCTAAAATGTTATCATCGAAAATGGCATTTTTGAGATTGTTTCTTCCATAAAACAGCCAAATGGCGCGATGGAAACATGATTTTTTGTCACAATCATGCCATGAATGTATTCTTTACGGTGACCATCATTTGATTAGATTTTCATTAATATTTTACATAACATGCACATTTTATCAACACTTAGACAGCTTCTGAAAGGTACAACTTTGAGGAGCCATAAAAAACAAACCAAGTGACCTAAATCTTTATACTTTATAGATTTGTGACCACAACGGCATGGGCAATGCACCACCAACAGGAAATTTGAATCAGAGAAGGGGCCGTTTTGGAAACCGGCCCTTTGATTTGTTTTTTTAAATGTGAAGCCCACATAGTCCAATTCATTACGTATATGCCAATTTTAGAGCTGATATTTTTTTTAAATGTTGATACATGTTATATTACAGGTTCATTGTATAAAATATCACCCATGGCCATTGTACGCTACTGTATACTACTACCTTATACTACTACCTTTCTTTTTCCCAAAATTTTATTAAAACCTTTATGTCTGGAAAATGACACAATGAACAAAATGATGTATCCGTTTCTTTTCTCCCTTCAATAGTGACCGAGTAATATGAATTCTCCTGAGAGGTGAAATTTTACCAATTCTGCTCTCAAACTACCAACAAAGGGAGGTAATCTGAAAAATGAAAACTTGTATAGGTTTGTAGTTTTCATGAATAAAGTTTCATTTTGGGTGAAATATGATGCTTGAAGATCATGTGCATGTGAAAAACAAAACATTACAGTGATACTATGATGTTTCTGTCTTGTTTGATGACTTCCTAGTTATTGTGATGTCATCATAACTATGACGTCATCAATGGGCATCTATGACATTATCGAGGCTCACTGATAGTGATATCAAAATGAATACAAGGGAAAAAAAATATTTTCCCCAGCTGTAATTATGGAAATAAAATTTATTGACATGATTGACTTTGATAATTTAATCTGTATGCTGAATCAAGTGGAAATAAAACATATAAAATAGTGTTATTAGAATGAAAACAGATATTTTACCCATTTTCAATAAATACAACTTTATGTATTAGTTACCATGGATACCAGGTGCTGAACTGAGTAAAACAGACTGAAATCTAGTCTGAATGCATCAGGAGATAGCCTGTGAATTATTTTTGTTTGGTATCAACTTTACACAATTGACACATATGTGATGAATTGTGAAGTGCCTGTGAAAAGGGCAAGTAATTACCCCCCTTTATTCATCCCACAGGTGACCTATATATTGACCTTTATATGTAACTTTTTTAAAGTTTTTGTGTAGTTTTAAGCAACAATGAATGAAAGTGAAGCTGAATCAAGCATGAAAGGGCATTTTTTCAGAAAAAAAATAAATGTCTTATGTGTCATATAATAATAAAAGTGTAACCTTCTTCAACCCCCACCAACTTATCTAGATGTGTAGTAACACATCAACAGATCAATAAACTACTTATTCTGTTAATACCGGGACACCTCTTAATTCAGACCAAATTCGCTATCCACTAAGCTATTGAACTCTTTCATTTCATATAACCACGGAATAAGACTATCTAAGTCCGTGATATAACTTAATATTAATAGACGGTAGGAGGGGGGGGGGGGGGGGGGGGGGGGTAGAAGTATAGTAAATATCTAATACAAGCGCTGTGATCAGATATATGTCATTAGGTTACGAATTCAAGGTCATGAGGTACAGTACTGGGGATGTTTCCTACCATGGTTAAGGTTTTTAGTTTAACTTTGATATGATATGTCGGCAATGAGCAACATCGTTATATTATCAGTCATGTTGTTGATTAAAACAGGTTTCAAACTCGCTGATTTCTATATATCTTATATGGTCATGGGAGGAACTTCCGGATTGTGGCCACCTACATAGGCCTATATGTAGTCTGAAAATCTAAACAATCAAAAAAAGTCAATACAGATAAGACATTAACTACATAATATCGTTAAAAACTGACCTTTGTAGCTGTTGACGTGATCGGCTGTGTAGTTCCTGGTAGGCCTAATAGACGAATCAACATTTCGCCGTCGCCATCTTGAATTTTTGGAAGCACAAGCGGCCCCGAAAAAAAAATCAGTGAAAAACCGGGAAAATTCGGTTAAACAAAATCCCAACAGGCGAAATTTTAATATAGAAAATCAACACAAAAACGGAGATATATCGACGGTTCCTAATGACAGCCGATATGTTACTCTCTTGGAAACGTGTTTGAAAACACGGATTATATGTGTATTTTAAACATTTGTAACGAATCCCTGTGCATGAATATAAACTTAAAAAATGACTGAAGTTGACAAATGACAAATGTTTTGTTTCTTATTTGTAAAAAGAAAAGAAGTAATCAGGAGTTAATTTATTATGCATCTTATACAATAGTTGAAGTTTCCTCCGTTTTCTGCGATTAGATAAAGTTTCAAGACTAGTTTCGTAACATAAAGTATTAATAGGTTATGAAGGAAGTCCTAATATAATACGAGCTAGCTGCTTCACGTTGGGCTTTTTCCGATTCAAAAATAGTGCAACCGTCCAAAAACTCACAACTATATTCTAAAATTATATAAACCTGAATAGTGATGTTGACCTCGACTTCGTCTCGGTTAATATCGCTTTATCAGGTGCATATAACCATACATTCACCTCAACAAAAGTCCATAATTGATAAATCGGAAGAACAATATGTACAACATTTGAATACAATAAAGGAGTGTTTCTAGCAGACGTAATCGGGTTTTCTCACTGTGTTTAAATTCCTACAAAACAGTCTCTGAATCTTTTGCCATGACAACATTTTCAGTATTTTCTTTTATTACACTAGACTGACGCAAAAAGTATGGCTTCAATAATCTGACGCGTAAATTTAAATAAAAATAACTTCAGGACGAAATGAAATTCGTCCTCGTTATCACAATTATCGCATAATGTACACATCCTATTTGAGCTAGCTACTCTATTTTTCTTCTTTCTATAATCAGCTTATGTGGGGAAAAAACATACGTTAATAGTTTTCTGACAATTTTGGGCCGATAACTTCTATTAAGTGAACTGAAAATTCTGAATTATTTACTAAGTGTTGAAAGAATTTAGTAAACTTGAAAACATTTCTTGCCTTGCATATGTATTTCATCAAATTTGTGTTCTATCAACCTATACACGATCTTATTTAACTAGTTATTTTATTCAATAACGATCCTAGTATTATCATATTTAATTTCGATTGTATTACTAATGATCCATACATCAATATTTTATATCATCTCCCTATAATTTATTTCAATTAATAATTATATAAAAAAAATCTTGATTATAAAACTTCGAACCAGGTCGCTGCATTTGGTTGTGTGACGCAATGGATAGCGTACTCGCAAATACCAAGACTGTCGGGGTTCGATTCCCCGATTGGACGTGACAAAGTATGGGATTATCTGCCGCCCGACCACGTGGGGGTTTTCTTCGGGTTCTCAAGTCTCCTGCAACCTTCAGATCTCCGAGTGCTAACATCCGTTCCAGCAAAAGTGATTAATATAAGATTATATAACTTGATTCATGACTGTTGTAAAATAAATAAAGTTCATACTAAAATAATGATGACATCATCATAACGACTTATGTTGTTATTCAACAAAAACGGCTATGTACAAGAACTTTCCGATCCCGCTTCTTAACAACAAACGTCCAAATCGTCCTAGCCATAGCAACGGGTTAAAGAAAAAAATCGTCTGCCAAATCTCAATCCCGTAAACGTTTATGTTTATATGAGAAAAACATATCAAACATAAAAATACATATTGCAAAGCTCCAATAGATTGGATGAGCTTCTCTATGGTACAACAGCTACATGTATAAGTAACAGTTAACACAACTGTAGTTCTATACAAGGAGTGCTGCAACTGCAGGGCAAAACCAAAACCGAAATCTGGAACGACACAGGAATTATCAAGGTGCTTTACAGAAATTTCACAGTTTATCTAACAGGAACTATATAATACCACATGAATTTTATAAGAACAAATAGGAACTCGGCAGTGCAGAATGTCAAACAGGAATTACTAACTTCCGATTCACAGAAACTGACAGCAACTATTCAGGAGCCTTGTAGGAATTAAAAGAAACTTTAATTCCATCAAAGTGAATCTATCTAACCTTGACTTTACAGGAACTACACAGAATCACCACTGGAAATTAAACAAAATATTCATAATCTGTTCAACGTTTCAAACAACATATAACCACCATACTAATCTAAGTAAAACAATGTTTATTGACGTAGTAACACCTATTAATTGTGGATTGTGAAAAAATTAAAGAATGACTTTTGAATTCTATATCTAAAACAATTTCTGTTAAAACGTTGGACTGTAAGTTATTTGTGGTTAATGCGTTCGCTACAAGATGATATGGTCATTCTAGATTTATATCATAGCTCTTTCACATCTGATTATAACATTAATTTCAAATATGATTAATTTTCTTTAACTCAAAACAAATGAATCGGATTTGAGAGTTTTGTTTTGTGTTCCGATTTTGTGCGAGAAACAGCGCGTGACTTAAGTTGTGCTTCTATTGCTTTTCTAGGCATTAACCGAGATGTCGATTACAACAGAAAGTTTTGAATTGAAGGGGAACATAGATCCTAATTGCACTTTTTATACATTAAAAGCGCAGACAAAATTAGCGCATCATAAAGTTTGTCAGCGTCACCTATGGCAGTTATAAAACCAAAAGTGTTAATCAAGGTCACATGGCCCTCGTTTTCACATATTATTGGTTAAGATATGTTTGCGGTGATTTGTGGTTTAGCAAGTTAAAAAACATCTTACTCAACAAAAGAATTTTAACTCTGCATGACATAGGTATATGAATGAACTTAGCATTTGGATGTGCCATTGGCATTTAAACAATGAACTGCACACATGTGCCAGACCTATTGGTAAACTGCCATATGTCTCGCAGACAAACTCAATGGTGCGTTAATTTTCAGATATATATTCAGTACTATGATGTAAACAAGTCATAACATTTATTTTAATTCAAAACAAGAAATAAAGAAGGAAATGATGACTTACTTACAGCTGATGGCTTAATTAGTTGATTACTTACGTACAGCTGACGACCAACTGACAGCTGATGACTTACTTACAGCTGATGACTTACTTACATCTGATGACTTACTTACATCTGATGGGTTATTCAGTTGATGACTTACTTACAGTTGAGGACTTACTTACAGTTGAGGACTTACTGACATCCGATGACTTTACTGACAGCTGATGACTTACTTAGTTGATGACTTACTTACTGCTGATGACTTACTTACACCTGATGCTTAACTTACATCTGATGGGTTACTCAGTTGATGACTTACAGTTGATGACTTACTTACAGCTGATGACTTACTTACAGCCGATGGGTTACTCAGTTGATGACTTACTGACAGCTGATGACTTACTTATAGCTGATGACTTACTCACAGATGATGGCGTACTTAGTTGGTGATTTACTTATAGTTGATTACTTACTTCCAGCTGGTGGATTATTTAGATTGATGACTTTCTTATAGCTGATGGCGTACAGACAGCCGATTACTTACTTAGCTGATTACTAACTTACTGCTGATGACTTACTTACTGCTGATGACTTACTTACAGCTGATGACTTACTTACACCTGATGACTAACTTACAGATGATGGCTTACTGACAGCTGATGAATTTACTGACAGCTGATGGCTTATTGACAGCTGATGACTTACTTATAGCTGATGACTTACTCACATATGATGGCGTACTTAGTAAGTGATTTACTTATAGTTGATTACTTACTTCCAGCTGGTGGATTATTAAGGTTGATGACTTTCTTATAGCTGATGGCGTACAGACAGCCGATTACTAACTTAGTTGATGACTTACTGACAGCTGATGGCTTACTTACAGCTGATGGCTTACTTACAGCTGATGGCTTACTTAGTTGATGACTTACTGACAGCCGATGACTTACTGACGGTTGATGACTTACATAGTTGATTACGTACTTACTGCTGATGACGTACATGCAGCTGATGACTTCATTACAGATGATGGCTTACTGACAGCTGATGAATTACTTACGGCTGATGGCTTACTTATAGCTGATTACTTATTCACAGCTGATGGCTTACTTAGTTGATGACTTACTTACAGCTGATGTCTTACTGACAGCTGATTTCTTACTGACAGCTGATGTCTTACTGACAGCTGATGACTTACTGATAGCTCATGGCTTACTTAGTTGAAGACTTGTATATGGTTGATGACTTACTTACAGCTGGTGGATTATTAAGGTTGATGACCTTCTTATAGCTGATGGTTTACTGATAGCTGATGACTTACTTAGTTGACTACTTACTGACAGATAAAGACTTACTTACACTTGATGATTTACTTACGGCTAATGACTTACTTACTGCAGATGACTTACATACAGCTGATGACTTACTTACGGCTGATGGCTAACTGACAGCCGATGACTTACGTACAGCTGATGACTTAATTACAGCTGGTGGCTTACTAAGTTGATGACCTTCTTATAGCTGTTGGCGTACTAACAGCTGATGACTTACTTAACGCTGATGGCTTACTGACAGCTGGTGACTTACTTAGTTGATGACCTTCTGACAGCTGATGTTTTACTTAGTTGACGACCAACTTTCAGCTGATGACTTACTTACAGCCGATGACTTACTTACAGCTGATAGTATTTGTTTGAGACAAGTTTAGCTCCAGTAGGTCTCTGAGACATCTTCAGATGGTTGACAATCGTAACTGGTTGACAATCGTAGCTGGATGTTTCGACCTTCTAATTACTACACCCTAAAGTCAGTTGGTCTTCAGTAATGATCAGTCACGTACATGTGTGCGCTGATACTTGAACTGCGTACTGACAGCTAATGACTAACTTAGTTGATGACTTATTTAGTTGATGACTTACTTACAGCTGATTACTTACTAACAGCTGATAGTCTTTGTCTCAAAACAAGTTGACTCCAGTAGGTCTCTGAGAAATCTTCAGATGGTTGACAATCGAAACTGTATGTTTCGACCTTCTAATTACTTCATCCTACAGTTAGTTGGTATACAGTAATGATCAGTCACGTATGAGTGTGTGCTGATACTTGAACTGCTAAATGACAGCTAATAACTTACTTAGTTAATGACTTACTTATAGCGGATGGCTTACTTAGTTGATGACTTAATTACAGCTGATGACTTACTTAGTTGATGACCTACTTACAGCTGATGACTTACTTACAGCTGATAGCCTTTGTTTTAGACAAGTTTGGCTCCAATAGGTCTGTGAGACATCCTCAGATAATTGACAATCGTTACTGGATGTTTCGACCTTCCTAAAGTTAGTTGGTCTACAGTCATGATCAGTCACGTACGTGAGTGTGCTGATACTTGACCTGGTATATTTTACTCTTTGCGATAACCAGTCCGATATAAACTTTAGATTGTTACCTCACTGACGCAAACACCTTTCACAAAAGTCATCAAATTAAAATACACTATTCTGTCTTGACATATCTAAGAGTTCTCATATGCAGATTTTCCTCCACCACCAAACCATGACCATAGCGCTGTTAAAAAGGACGTAAAATACAAACAAACAAATGTATCAAACAGCTTTACTAAAGTATGGCATTTTGATTTCATATTTTGACATCAATATTACCTTTCAGCGTTGCTTATTTCATATTTTTACACTTTGTGTTATTCAGACAAATGTTAAATTTAGTAGGGCAGATTAACTCGGACAATTGCTTTGATCTAACGTTAAATCATTATTGATTTTAAAAATAATTCCGAGATAAATAAACTGTTCCACTACCTCTACTTTTGTTTCCGTCATAGAACCATGTCTCCTCATTTCGTAAATTACCTCCATTTCTAACGACAACAATTTTAGCCTTACCCAGCACAATATTTTAAGCAACGGGTTACTTCTTTCATATTTTATTTGTTGTTATAAATGTCATGTTAAGAAATGTCAAGAAATATTTAATATCGTGAATGTATAACAGTGTGGAGAATTTCATTGTTAGACAAACAAACAAACTGGCAAAAGTCATAGATCTGAGTTATTCATTCAGTGCCTGTTTGTTCAAGTCCAACCGATCTGTTATTGATGATTTCTCACGTTCGTTTTTATTTGGTCGATGGAAATTATTGTACAACCCTTTTGATTGTATATACCTAATATGAGAGTTGAAATATCAGTTCGGGGGCCATTTATACCGTTATTATGACCCACCACCTAGGGATGCTTATACTTGTAGAAGAAGTTGTTGTAACTGTTGACATGCGGCAGACGGACGCCATAGTACGGCAGACGGTGACCTTGATAATTCGGACAGAAGTAAATACGAACTGATTGTGAAAATCTGGATCACAGGGTGCTCAACTGCCCATAACCAGAACTAACTTATTTGGTTCTTTTGATAGACCAATTATCATCTTGTAGTAAAGACGACATGTTATTTAAGAATGAACTACACTCTTGAGAACCAGACGGGTTGTGAAGTCAGAAATTTACATGTGTTCGTTTGGAAAATCGACATAAAATTACTACCATCTCTAATAGTTGAATATACAGCGTGAGTTAAAAAAAACCATAAAATATCTTAAGTCGTATATCCAAGTAATTTATTTCGTGCAGAATGTTCCATTCAAAGTGATACATTATTGATGATAGTTAGTATGACCTTAGTTAGTATTATTGATGATACCGGCCTATGACATTAGTTAGTATTATTGATGATACCGGCCTATGACCTTTGTTAGTGCTATTGATGACACCGACCTATGACCTTAGTTAGTATTATTGATGATATCTTACTTTCGTTTTAACTTTTTATAATAGCATACCATTGATCAGTCCAATAATCATGATATCATCCAGAGGGGCCATAGGTCACGAAAGCTGATGTCAGATTCGATGGCTTTTAAGGGGTATTTTATCAAAATATGCTAGATGATATCATTTCTTCTAATAAACACATTGGATACATCATAATCATGTGGAGGTAAGTAACTTGCGACATTGACTCGATGTAACTATTTGTAGAAACACCAGGTCAATATTCCTTTTATGACGTTACTTAAATGTTTAAATCAAAAAGCTCTGTTAAACATAATAATTTCATATTTAATATAACAAAAGAGACATTTTACTAGAATGAATATGCGTTAAATAAACCTGAAAAATGATATCAACCACTACTTCGTCTCGGTCAATATCGCTTTTTCAGGCTCATATGACCACGTATTCACCTCAACAAAAGTCTATAATTGATAAATGTATGTTAGCTAATACGCAGCAAATCAGAAATAACAATATGAACAACAGTGATGACCCAGCTGGACAGTATACACATCCCTGACATGCATTACACAATGTCCATCATATTCCAGGAAACAAGCCTTTTCAGTAACCACCTCAATCATTTTTGTCCGTATTTCCCTTCTTATAGGTATCAGGTGGGTCAGTACTGTCATGTTAACAATGAATTTAAACAGGCTTGGTCGGAAAGACACAAAATTTTGAAACAATTTCATCGGATATTGACATTAAAACAGTTAACACATCACATGTAGTAACTCTATCTCAAAGTAATATATTAATTGAATGAAACTGTGGAAATGTTTCAAAATTAATAATATCAGTTGATATTAGTATAGGCTAATAATGCTTCCATTTTTTCAGCCTTATCTGATCAAATTCAGATTGTATTACTTACAATTCGTAAATCACTATTTGATATTCTCTCCCTATAACATATTCCAGTATACAATTGTCTGTTTCTTTCATTTAAATTAAGTATTCCTATATTTACACTTTTCTCGCTATAAACATTGGAAAAAACTACTTGTGTTTTCTCCGGGAACTCCAGTTTCCTTCTAAATTAAGACCCCCGAGTTAAAACATCCGGACCAACATGTATAACTTGATCATAACTTTCGTAAAATAAATCAAGTTTAGACTTCATAATAATGACATCATCATTTATACCTTGTAATTATTTAATAATAGGGGGTATGCACAGAAAATGTTCTGATTCCGCTTCCAAACAACAAACGCAAATCGTCCTCGCAATGGCAACCCTCTAGTTAAAACAAAATGTCTGCCGATTCTCAATATCACGAACGTTAACGTTTACACGAGAGAAAAAAAAACCAGTATTATGTTCTGATGCGCATACAAATTGCGCATGTTTCAGTTAAAGGGAAAACAGTTCACTGTTTCATTCCCAAATTAAAAATTAGAAACACCTCAAAGAGCGGATATAAATAATTCATTTAAATAAAACGAGAACTAGGTACCACACGTATAAAACACTTGTGTACGCAAACGAACGTAACTACTCATTCACCTTATCACAATATGAAAACAAAGCAATATATTCTGATATCCATCTTGCAATAGTTATCAGACGACACGGTGACGCGAAAACCCGAATTCTTTCGATAAAACCTCAAGTTCTTATAGGCGTCAAGAGAGGTAGAGGTTATCTGACAGGGTGCCATTACGTACGCTTGAGCCTCATAACACTGGTGACCGGAGGTGGTATCTGAATTCGTAAGACATGATCATATACGTATAAATATGTATACTTTTTAGCATAAATGTCATTAGAAATAAACAGGTATCCTGCTATTATGGGAATTCAAATAAAAAAAATATTGTAAAATATAAAAATTATCTGGATAAATACTAAATCCGATGTCAATTTAAAGCTTTATCTGTTATTTATATAAAATATAAAAATACATATTGCAAGGCTCCAATTGATTAGATGAGCTTTCTCTGGTACAACAGCTACATGAATAGGTAACACCTGATACTTCTGTAGTTCTGCACAAACAGCTCTGCTACAGCAAAGCAAAACATCCCTTAATCTGTAACACAACAACGCTATTCCGGAACGTAACACAAACGTCGCGGTAACGTAATAGCATCTAAACAGTAATTTCATAATAACGAATAAGAACTAGGAAGTGCAGAATGTCTAACAGGAATTTCCTAGACAATTTGCTAGAACTAACTTTAGATCCACAAAACCTGGCAGTAACTATTCAGGAGCTTTATAGGAACAAACAGGAACTTTTATTGAGTTTAAGTGAATCTAACATTGACTTCCCAGGAACTACGCAGAATTATCACAGGAACTATACTTGAACTATCAGACACTTCACATTTACTTTTTCAGAAATTTCATAGGATTTATTTAGAAAGTATGCAAGAACATCATAGGATCTAACAAGAAATAACGGAATATTCAGAATCTTTGGGTAGCAGTGTACAGTAGAAATGGCTTGACCCAAAATATAAAGGGCATGTCTCACATAAACATGGATAGTGAATTCAACCTGCACAACACACCTACATATATATACATATTTATAAACTACATTTTGATTTCATTTTGTTAAGAACATTTTTTTTTTTTCAAAAACTGTTTTCCCCAGATTTGGGACTTGTGAAATCCATGGTTACCACATCAAAAAAGACCAAAATAAGCAAAATATCATGATTTTTAACCCAAAAATTGACCACCGCAAGTAGAATTGTTTTTCTTAAAACCTGTCTGAAATTAAATGTCGCCTACTCGGTAACAGAAATACTCACGTTTTAGCATAGGTCATTCCGGTGGATTTTTCACAATATTTACACATGTGCCGAGTACAAAAATAGACAACATGAAAAGCTAGCTTTTGTTGTGTAGACACAGATTTGTAAATGCCCAAAACTGTAGTCTCAAACCAAATTCGAATATATTTTTTTGAAAAATTATGAAGCCCACATAGTCAACTTCCTCATGTATATGCAAATTTTAGTGCTGATTTTTGTTTTTAAATTTTGATACATGTTATATTACAGGGGTCATTCATTGTATAAAAATATCACCCATGGCCATCGTACGCTACTGTACACTGCTACCTTACTTTAACATGAACTATTCATGAACTACACATGAACCATCAGGAACTTTGAAATCTATCAGGTACAGTGTACTTGAAGGATATAAAAAGGAAGTATTCGGGAACTGTACACGAACTTAAAAGATCTTTTCTTATATCATAAAATGGGTGGCAAAGTTGCTGTCATTCTGATCACACAATTGTCGATTTGCCCCAGATTTGATAAATTTCATTCCTTATCTGAAAACTGGAAATAAACTTAACATCACGATGTGCCAGAGGTCTTTACGTTGAAATATATTGTCCAGTAACAAAAACCCTTGATGTGTCATTTACGGTCGTTTTTATCTTTTTAACAAACAACGAATACCACCTAAATGATACCAATGTGTTCATTGAATAACTCCGGCATTGTCACCGAATCTGTACACCTCAAGTGAAGTAGCCTCCATGTTGGATGTGACTACGAACTCCTGTTTGGTGGGATGGACAATTATCCCGTATGGACTGGTGATACTAGAGAGACTGGGAACTAGTACCTTCCCCCGTGACCCGTCAGGTGAAACAATGTAAACATTGCCAAAGTTAGATCCACACACATATACATTGTTGTCACGGTCCAGTCCGATACCACGAGGATCACTCAGACCAGGGTCACTGTATCTGTAGTCTTCCACGTCGCTGTCTAGTCGTCTACACACGATGTCATTACCATCACTGTAGTAAAACGTTGACGTAGATGTAGATGTAGCAAGATGTGTGACGCTCCCACACTTCTTCTGTATTGACTTTTTAAATTTCCCATCTGATGACATTACTTCCACATTATTCCGAATACCAACTAGTATGTTATCTCCGAGAACTGCTATTCCATAGGTGGTACAGCTGATTGTTTCCGTTACGGTTAGCTGACCGTTCCGTAGTGTACATCTCATAAATCCACCTTCTCCAATGCTAACAAGTATCTCATCAATATTAAGTCCACGCGTTACATTATATGGGTTTCTTTTTACTTTGTATTCTCTCTTGTAGCGATACTTGTCATCAAACAACACGAGTCTGCAGTTGTAGTTATCTGTGACAAGTAACTCATCGTTATCAGTAAACATTCCTCCTGTAAAGAAAGGCGTTTCTTCTCCTGCCAGTGAACGTCTGTCGACCGAGAGTACACAAGATACGGAACCAGTCCACACATCCACTGTTGCCGGTCCTTGAGTTGGAGATCCGACGAGGTCGGACGCTGAAGTAGAGTCGGCAAATGTTGTAGCTGAAGGTTTTGCCATCAGAGTAGCTAGCAAGGTACCGATACGTGAATCCGCTTTCCGTGATGTCGATGATATTTTCGATGTCACGTCAACTTTCGCAATGGATGTCAATTTCAAGATGTCGTCGATAACAGTTCCTATATTGAGTTTCAGGTCAAACGTGTTAGGCTGCTTCTTGGTGTTTTGATCCATGCGGCGATAATGTCCCGACATCTGATGTTTCGTTTTCTCTCTCGTGATGAATCGCTGACGGTCCGTCCCCTGCTTGTCAATACGAGTCATCAAAATATTGGAATTTTCTGAATTTGTGCGGAATTTCTTTACACAATTCATTCGATCAGAAACCTGTTTTCTGAGTGTGTTGCATTTATCCGCGAGTTCCGATTTAAACGTTATGTTGAGACCATCAAGCTTGTCTTTGGCTTGCTGTATTATTCGCGCCACCTCCACTGTTACTTCCTTTTCTTTTGAGTTCAATAAGGTCATCTCAGACTCATCGTCCTCTAACATCGTCGTTGCCTCATCTTTGATATTTTCCCATGCTGTGTCAGGTGAAGGTTGTCCGGTGACGCTTGTCTTGATCACGTCATCTATTGGTTTGATGCGATTACAATTTTTGTGTGAAACGGACACACATATACCACAACACATAGAGCTGTGATCAAGACAGTAAACATCCAAGGGCCGTCCTTCGTGAATTGGACAGTTTTCGCTAACCTTTGCATCGCCAAATCCTCTATCTTTGCTGGGAACAAGTCGGTGTTTTGCTGACACTTTGATCCGTTCGTGAAAACTTCTACATTGTTTACAGAGCAATTCAGCGCAGTCAGTGCACCAGACAACGGAAGGATTCGATTCTCCTACCCTTTGACAAGCCTCACAGTTCTCGTCATCCGACGTCTTTACTGTGGGGTTGATGAAGAGATTGTTTATGGGAAACGAGGTCCCGCAGGTGTTTACATCCGTGTTGACGTCACGTGGGCTAGTTGGTTTGTCACAGACTGGACATGGAAAGTAGTGACGGTCCTCGTCTGCAGTCCTGTGTTCTTTATTGATATATGACGTCAGACACGGGCAGCAGAATGTGTGGTTACACGGTAGCTCCCTCGGTTGGTTGTACGGCTTCATGCACAACAAACACTTGTATTCTGGTGTTGGGGAGGCTTCGGCCATCTTAGGTTTATATCAGGACATTGCTGTAAAACAGAAACAAGTCATATTTTAGAACTGAACAAATGCTTCCAATGTTTGAGATATAAAAATTGATGTTGATAACATTTATCGGCTGGATAACTGAAACATTTTGATATGATTACATTTTAATACAATATTACTGACACGGGACTTTAGCAGGGCCTTAATGTGAACTATAAAAAAGTTATATTTTACAACTTAACCAAAGTTTCCAATACTTGACATAACTATTTCCCAGTAGTACAATTTACTGACCCAATAAAATAGCCGTTTCTATTGCGTTTTTGTACGCGGAAGTGAAACGGCTGGATTACTGAGAATATGTAATAATAAAAGTGTAACCTGCTTCAACCTCAACCAACGTATCTACATGCGAGTGCAATGAGGCATTGTGCTGTTTATTGAATGAGCAGTACAGGTAGTTACAAAGCGTACCGCGTGTGTGTAGTAACACATAAACAGATCAATAAGTACCAGACCTACATAATACCGGGCTAGCCGACACGTATTACTATGGGTAATGACAGGTAATTGGTCTTATACGAAGCACAAGCCAATGGGGAAAATTTGTTTAATGGATATTTTTCAACATTAAAAAAACCCCATTATATAAGGGCGGGTGAGAGGCCAGCAATACGGATCTGCTGAGAACACGTTGGTTTGTCTGTCTGACAGACTTACTATTTGTTTAGTAGACTCCTCCCGAGTTCGTATTTATATGGAGTTATGTGAAACCACAGGAACCCCTCTTCAGACCAAACTCGCTGTCCACTATCGAACTCCCCCATTTCATATAACTTAATATTGATAGACGGTAGGGGGGAGGGGGTGTAGTGTCGAAGGAAAATTAATTTCTAATACAAGCACATGTGCTCAGACATGTCATTCGGTTAGAATTTAAGGTCATGAGGTACAGTACTATAGGGATATCCTACCTTGGTTACGCTTAGTAGTTTAAATTTGATATGATATGTAGACAATTAGCAACACCGTTACAATATCAGTCAAAATGTTAATAAAAACGGTTTTCAATCTCGTTGATTTCTATATCTTATATGGTCAATTAGGAGGAGGGTCCACCTACAATATAGTCCACTGCATGTCATGCTTGTACAACATTCTTTGTGTTTGAAGTCTAAACGTAGACGTTTAAACTGAAAATCTTTATCTAAATTATCAAAAATAACAACTATAGATATGACAATAACAGAGTATCGTTATTAACTACATAATTTCGTTAAATGCTGACCTTTGTAGATGTTGGCGTGATCGGCTGTGTAGTTCCTGGTAGGCTTAATAATCTGGGTATTTCCGAGTTCAAAGATCACAACGGGAGATAACTCCAAAATACATGGGTTGACACGTTACATTATTCATTATCCAGATCTTATGCATTCAAGATTTGCTTATATGAGATTTTCATTCAGTTTAAGTTTAAAACTCAGGTGTCGAATGTTAGTTGTGATTATGAAAGGTTTTGCACGTAAGGAACGCTAATTAAGCACCAAATAGGTTTTTTTCCAGTTCGCCGTATTGACACGATGTCAATACGTACATTCGGTGCCTTTAGTCCATAGCACATGTACGCCCACTGTTGTATCAGGTATAGTGGTCAACGCTTATGCAATACTTATCCTTGGTACTATGAATATTGCAAGGAAAATAAATGAAAGGAAAAATAAAATTGTAATCTAATAAACATCAATCCAATGGGTCGATTGGTGTTTGACATATTAGGTTATGTAATTATGTATATTTTATGTATATGCAAGATATTTATTTAATGTCTTTTGATAATCGTATGTGCGTCATGTTTTATTAAAAAAAGTATGTAACAGTTATTAATTTCCATTGAGTAGCCTCTTTTGATACAGGAACATCTAGCTTGTCCAGGCTCAATTGAAAGTAATATACTATAGAAACAATTGTTTCACATATTGAGTCTAGAACGGTAAACCAAAGGCTAATAGTATTCAATGCATCGTAACATACAAGGTCCGCAGCTTACGTACATCTTTGGATATTATTCAGCAACGCAGCAAATTGTCGGTTTTTTTATTTCTGAAATACATCATTTCGTTCCCCACTGTGGGATTCCACGTTCAAACAACCGCCAAAGAGTAATAAGAGAGATAAAACACCGAATAGAACTTTATTTTTTTAATAAAATAGAGTTTATTACTTGTAATACATATACAATGATATATATATATATATATATATATATCTTTATTCAGTATTCCGGGTATACTATAGATACAGATGTAATTCTTTGTTGATGAATTAAATACGAGGAAGGCAGGTATTCAATATTGAATCAATACATCAAAAAATAACAAAATACTGAAACTAACGTTAAATATAAAACATGAGTAGATCGAGAAATCGCACATTGGTAAACGACTACAAAACTTATAAGTATATAGATATTGTAGATATCGGAGACGTAAAAGCATACCGGATTGTTGACGTCTGTAAATATCTAAGATGAAAATAACGTCTTTTTGAATGTAGACATGTAAAGCCACATTCAATACATTTCTGATATTCATATTAAGATAAGAACATCACCGAAGAAAAACAATTATATTGGAATGTAAACATGTAAAGTAACATGTAATCGCTTTCTGATATTCACGTCAAGGTTATCAAACATGCTTTTGTGTTGCATGCCCCTAGTTCAGTTAATGTTTCCCGGGCTGTCTGATTCGATGATAAGATGGCTGATATTCCAATCGAGGCTATCCATGACCGTTACTCGGTTTATTTTTCCTCGGTCTGTATCAAAAATTTAACCGATGCTTAGTTTTCTGATTTTCACATCGAGGCTATCAACATCACACCTGGGCATGTCCCCACGAGGAACAGGTTCATGTTTACGTTTTACTCCGGTAGTTCTGTCCGGTTGGCAGCTGTCCAATGTGAGCTCACCGAGTCGGTAGCAAAGGACATTTATTTCGGCCAGTCGTAACCTCTCCTGAAAACGAAATAAACGGATGACTTTCAAAATAGTAATATCCAATATATCTAAAGCACACCGCGGTATTACAAAGCCCCCTAGCTCTAAGACCGTTGTTAAGGGGGAAAGTACCGCTGCATCAGGTAAACTATGGAAGAAGAGTTCCAGTTCGATAGCTTTTCTTTTTACTTCCCATGTCAATGTATTCATTTTTCATTTTGAAACTGCAATTGAATTTCCTGATTATTTCTAGATAGCACCATTGGTAAATTGCAGGTTTGAAGTACCGATGTATGTCAATTCCATTTAGATACTGATAGTAATTGACTATTCCCAAACTTTAGTATTAGCAATATGAATGTACAATCCATTCAATGTTCAAAGCTGGTTGAGAAGTGGTTTTGTGCATAAATACATGTTTTATTTTTTTCAATTATCTTTTAAAGAAGTACAGTTCCAAAAACATTATGATTTTAAGCACTGAGAACGTTCTTCAAGCTCTGTTATTGCAGGGCCTGACAACAATTTTAAAGAAAGATTTGGTTTGGTTTGTTTGTGTTTTATGTCCTATTAACAGCTATGGTCATTTAAGGACGTGCCAGGTTTTGGTGCTGGAGGAAAACCGGAGCTCCCGGGGAAAAAAATACCGACCTACGGTCAGTAACAAGCGACTGCCCCACGTCGGCCTCGAACCCGCGACCCAGTGGTAGAGGGCCAGTGGCAGCAGAATGTCAGACGCTTTAACCACTTGGCCACCGCGAAAGAACCCGTTAAATAGAGCGAAACCTATTATAACACCCTCTATAGCAATTCCCCATATCCTCTTCTATTTCGAGGTCTTAACTTGGTAATCTGGATGTTAATTTCTATAAAATTAATCCTGGTAAGAATATCTTTAATATCATGTCGAACTCCTCTAATGCCAAACTCTAACTATGTTTATGGCTCCAACTTCTTCCAAATAACAAGTGTCGAATGTATATGTTCTGTGCACGAAAATATACGTTGTTGATGCGTTTAAGAAACCGAACGCCGGTTAACTTTGTCAAAGTGAAACTGAACATATGTCTTTTAAGGTTTTGTTAAATTATTTTTTAAATAAGTCCTCAAAATACTTGAAAATGTCATTTTTAACAACTGCTCAAAATATCGTCTAACTCACATGAGAGACACACCAATGATGACCATTGCACAAATTAATGTTACTTACCCTAGCAGCACGAGCTAGGTCGTTGTCCTGTGACGTCACTTCCTGTCTACCAAGGCTGCGTATCGCTTTCCTCTTTTTATTCGAACTGTTTCGTGGAGGTGAAATACAAGTGAAGTTTATAAAAAAATATATATACACAAAAAAAATCAACAGTATTTTCTTGATATGAATAATTATTGATATTATATTCCACATTTAAGGATAATAGGTTTGAGTAAATTAAACTGTATACATGTGATTTGTAGCAGAGATATTTCAGTTCATAAATATCTCGCTGTATCAAAGCATTACGGTTACTTCAAATATATGCAATAAATAAAAATATACCCATTACATACAAATGACCATTAATTGAATACATAATAAATGTTCTTAGCGGAGGTAAATAATTCCGACAGGCGATGCATGTTATAATGTAATAAGTGTCATGCATATGTTACAAAAAATATCGTGCATCTTGCATTTTACATATCGTAAATGTAACACTACACACCGCGCATGTTTAGATAAGCATCGTGCATGTTACAACACGTGTAGATTTTTTTTACAATACAACTTGTAATGTATATGTTACAATATTTATCTTGCATTTTACAAGTCGTATCGTGCATGTTACAGCACGTGTAGATTTTTTTACAATACAACTTGTAATGTATATGTTACAATATTTATCTTGCATTTTACAAGTCGTATCGTGCATGTTACAATAAGTGTAGTGCGTGCTACAATGAGTATCATGCATGTTATTAAAGTATCGTGCTATTACGATTAACATCTTGCATGTCAAAACACATTTCATACAACATGTATCTTGCATAATACAGTAAGTATCGGTCATGCTATAATAAGTTTCGTGTATGTGAAAATAAGCATTGTGTATGTTAAAATAAGTTTCGTAGATGTTTAATTAAGTATATTGCATGTTACAATAACTATCGTGCATGTTACGATAAATATATCGCATGCTACAATAAGTTTCGTGCATGCTACAATAAGTTTCGTGTATGATAAAATAAGTTTTGTAAATGTAAGTATCTTGCATGTTATAATAAATATCCTGCCTATAACAATACGTATCGTCTCTGATACAATATCATAATGTATGTTCTGTTCTTACCGTTTTCTCCTTCTCTTTCGAATTTTCTCATGGTCAGAAAAAACGGACATGTATGTCTTCTGTTAGGCCGGACAACATAAAAAGAGGATTGAAGAAAAGAAAGTAGAAAACACAGAAAGAAAGACAATCAAAAGAATGAAAGATATAAAGAAACAGATAATATACACAAATAAAAACAGAGATTATTTGCTAAACATAACGTGGTAGACGACGAAGCACAAACACATTGCAACAAAACATATATGTATTAATGAAAGGATAGAGATAGAAAGGAAAGAGAATTTATGTTCATATATCTATTATATTTAGATAACAAGATGTGAATGTTTCGATATTTACCGTGGCTACAGGGCAAAGCGGCTCAGCGATCTCTGCGCCAGTTTCCGGTTGACTGTTTGGCTCGCTGTAGAAAACGCCCGATTTTTTCTCTTCTGATGAATGTTTGTTGTTTCCTTTCTTGTTTCTATGACAACACTCTTCCTTCCTCTTCTTCTTCTTCGATCTGTGAATAAAAAATACAAATCAATTTTACGAGAATTCACCGATCTACTGAAATGATTGAAATACGCTTAAAACGTGTGACTGTCACATACATTTATTATAATGTAGGAAGATGCTCCTGTGGGAAAATCAACGTAAAATGATTTAATCAGACATTTTTGTAATAAATTGCCTTTACCGTTTCTTTCTTTTCTTTGGTGATGATTCCTCGTGGTCAGACAAAACATACATGTACGTCTTCTGTGAGGTGTGAAGTTGACAGACAGAAGAAGAGTAAGAAATGGAGAGGATAAAGAACAAAGAGAGAGAAGAAAAAAATTAGAAGAGGAAAGAAAATGGTTATTATATGTAATTACACAAACAGAAAGCAAGGAAACAATGACAGGTGCAATAGAACATGAAGCAAAAGTATCAACGTGCATACACAATCACAAAATAAACAGAACATAAAGTCAAAGGGTTTCTAAATTAACACTGATAACAGCATCAGATGCTGGACAAACATTTGTTTAACGCAGGTACCAGTTTACGAGAGTGAAGATGAACCAATAGCGAGTGGAAAACTTCTGTTTTTCCTTACCGAAGCAACAAGATCAATAGGTTCCGGGGTGTCTCGTTCCTTGTTAAGCTCAGTGGTGTTACTTCCCTGTGATTCGTTACAAGCACTATTTGGATTCTGGTAGCTTGCACTAAACACGAAAAGGCTAGTACCTTGGTCATTGAAATTGTAACCTTGATCATTTTTGTCCACGTATTGGTCGTTATAACCAAGACTTGGCTGACTATAGCTACCGATTGCGGGGCTATTTGTAGTGTTCGGTGAGCTACACTCAGTGTTTTGATATACATTGTTTTGCTGGCGTCGTCGGGCGTTTTTTGACTTGCTGTGACTTTTGATTCGTCGTTTGTATTTGTCGTTTTGTTGGTCTAGGCACGAAACCCTGTCAGCATAAACTTGTGAGCCCTCGGAGTGTGTCGGGGACATTTCACCAGAGGAACTCGTTTTTTGCTCTTCGTCTACTTTTCTCCTTAAACCCGACAGCCAGTCGTTTATTTTTTCCACAATTTTCGGGTCCTTTGCATTTATGGGACACGCTGGCTCCTGGAGTCTCTGTAACATTAATTAAAGATAGATAGGTATAGACATTATGTAGACTACATCCCCGTTTCTAAAGGAAACGGCAGAATCAGTTTCAGCACCTTTATCACTATACTGTATAATATGTCATTGAAAGTATAGGTACTGTACCTGATGATTGGAAAACGGCACAAATTAGCGCTATATTTGAAAAGGGTGACAAGTGTGACCCTGGAAATTACAGACCGGTCAGTATAACGTCCATCGTATGTTAAGTATCAGAAACAATTTTAAGAAGTCAAATTCTGAAATGCATTACGATCGATTCTCCATTATTAAAGAATCTATACGGATTTGTATCAGGGAGATATTCTAGTTTACAACGTCTTAAAGTATTAGACGAATGGACCGAACTGTCAGATCATGGAGTTGCGATTGACTTTATATTATACATAGACTTCAAAAAAACGTTCGATACTCCTCCACAGTCTTCTAAGGCTTCTTAGAAAAATGTCCTCATACGGAATAAGTGACGAAATCATGAACTGGACGTCCAGTTTTATTTTCGACAGACAGCAACGTGTATCATTGAACGAAGACAACTCAAAATGGACTAAAGTAACATCTGGAGTACCCCAAGGATCAGTGCTAGGACCAACATTATTCGTGATATATAAATTAAGATGTGGAAAGATCAATCACAAAGACAGGGAATAAAAGAACATTCAATGTGATTATTTCCACCAAATTCTAGATTAGTTATCCGCAAGAATGGTATTGCCTTATGAATTGTAAGGATATGGAACAACCTTCCGGAAAATGTGGTATTAGCACCGACTGTAAACACTTTTGAAAATAACCTGGATAAGCATTGGGAGAACCAGGAACTCATGTATATATAATATAAGTAACATCACATTCATAAATTGTTAAATAGTTCAGTGTTATGGTTTTGAGTGTGGTGTAGAGGATAACTTAACTTAATACAAATAAAAAAATGCACACTGCTCAGCCGTATTAACAATCCCTTTCCCACTGCAGGCAAAACACAATGGAATTCCATTGTATTTTCCCGGTATAAAGTCAGCTTATCTTAATTTCGTTTAAGAAAAAAAATCCGCAGCGGGATTAGGCCAAAAGGGCAACAGTTTGTTAAAAGTGACCATACTGTAATCGGAGGTCCACTGTATCCTATCCGAATATTGCCCCCCCCCCCCCTACAAAAAGATATAGCCCACTTCTACTGACCCCTCCGGTACCCAGCTTTTTCTGTCTCCTTCACCCCGCTCACACATCCTTCCCGGCTCCGCCATTCCCCTTGCCCAGGTCTCCCTTTCTCTCTGAAGAAAATACCCCCTCCCCTCCAACTTTAAGGTGGTCATTTAGATTGACAGAGAAATTACATTACTTAGCAGTCCAGGGACCGAAGGCAAAAATGGTTGGGGTAAGTATTTAGCCGGGGAGATCCTACAAGGAGTAAGAAAGTGGTGAATGGGTTTTTTTCTGTCAGACTCGTCATAACCTGTCCCCTGTACTTCCAGTAATGTTTCTCGGTTCCTTTGGACAACTCTCCTCCCTGTCCCTTGGGCTACTGTTTATACATAAAACTTGCCATACACAGATTACCTATCCGTGCCTTGTCCCCGGTCCCCCGGGCAAACTGTTAAACTTTTAGTTTTAAAACACATACTCACCCTCTTGCTTCCAGCTCGACGGGTTACTGGAGCTGATACAAGGTAGGGTGGTACCCTTCCTCTTGATGGTCGGGGTATCCGACTGTTAACGTGAACGTTCTCAGATCTTTTTGCGTCATCCATGTCAACTGAAATATATACATTTTCTATTGTATTTATCAGTTACCGAAAGAAACATATTTGCAACAAAAGAACTTAAAGTTCTCTTTGATAGACATAAACTATATTATTGCGTTCCCTATAGGAACATATGTTTATAGACAATTAGTATAATTCTTTAAGTAACAGGCTTTAATTTTACATCCCAATTACATAATCGTTATAGATAAATGGATAGTGGAAACAAAACTAATAGAGTTCTATCGTTAGGTTGAAAGGGTCTTGTTCCATACAGTACCATCAGCCGAATGAATGCCGCCAAAATCCAACCCCCTCCTACTTCCCACCACCCTCATCGTATCTGTATGTCGTTAGAGCCCAATTCTGGTGTGATGAACGACGAGGGAGGTGCTGCCTGGTCTTATTGACTGTCTCGACTGATTTTGCGCTGACTGTATACTCATCCAGTTGGTTCCAGTTTATGCCAGTTCTCACAAAGTATGAGTTCTTGTACCGTTCTGTTTTGGCTTGCGGGATTTCAAAACACTTTGAGATGTTTTTGACCTGTTTTGTTATGATATTGTTCGTGATGCAGTCACTGAACTTCTTTGCTCTGATTTGTCTTCTGTTTGTTGATTTAACCACAAAATCTTCAGGGGTAGTGCCGGGACCAACCCCTCAACCACCTTATATAAGAGCATTCTAGTGTCTATTGACAATTATGAAATAAATACGTGACCAATTATTGTCAATAAAAGATGTTCCACTTACCTGTTGTAAAGTTTTTATAAAAAAGAACGGTCTTCGGTAAATTTTCTAAAAATAATCGCAAAATACTGCTGATAAATATCGCACGCAAATTTCCGTGTGGCGCATTTGTTGTTATGGAGGAACCACGTGACATCAATTATTGATGACGTCAGTGTCTTTGTGACGCAGACGATCTGTCTAAAAATCAAATAGGCTAAGCAATTTCCGGTTTCTTATTATAAAGGTTGTTGTTTTCTGATAAAGATATAATAACAATCGATGCAATAACAATGTAATTCTTTTTAAATAATTTCTATGATCTCCTTTTTTTTTCTTGCACCAAAATACCTTACACTCGATGTTTTGGAAGAATATTCAGCGTCACGACAGCGGTACCTCGGAGTTCGAGGCCATTTTGAGTACTAACGTTAACAGTTATGCTTGATCAACGATTTCATCATGACTTCTCGGTTATGAAAAATAGCATTATCCCCCATTATATCAAAATTCATTATATAAGCATGGTAGCAGAACAATGATTTGTACTAGTGGCACTTGCCCGGACCAGAGTCAGAAATCAGATGAAATAGTTGCCGGATTGCTGTGCAGAGTTATTTTTCGCGTTGGCTTATTTACCTAAAGGTACACGTTCGGCCCCTTGGTAAGTCCGGTAATCCCAGATTTTTTTTGTCTTGAGCAACTGAGCATTTACTTTGAGTATCTTAAAAGTTCTTAGTGTTGACTTAGCGGGACATTCACACCAAAAAAAAAAAAATGTGAAAGGCATTGAATTTCTTCTTTCTCTTGATTTTTTTTCTCCATTTTTTTTGTTACATCTACATGAAACAGACATTACACACATACTCTCACTTGTAGACAGAAGACATATGATGTTTAAATACACAAATTTCAACACATTTATAATACTGTGCAGCACTAAGAGAAGTGCCCCGATCTCCCCTACCTGAAGATGTGAAAATACTTAAATTATTTTAATTATGTACTTCAATTGCGAACGAGAGGATGCTTTTGTCAATACTGATGATATCATTTACTCTGGAAAACATTAGCGAAATATTTAATTTCACGAAATTGACGCGAATATCAATCTCTGGTGAAAACAAAGTAATTAACAGTAAAAAGGAGTTGTACAAATTACCCTGTATTTCGGCTACATACTTGCATGGTGCGGCATGAAGTAGTGAACAATTTTAAGGAACCTTTTAAGACATTTTTCTTCATTTTGTTTTTCGAGATATTTTTTTTATCAAGAAATGGTACAGAGGAAAGCATGTTCTTGTTGAAGATGACACATATCTCAAAACAGTATACGTAACGATGTACCTTAGACCTCAGTGGCGGATACAGGGATTTTGAAAGGGAAAGGGGTATGAAGTTTTGCTTTCGAAATATCAATGGACCAAACGTCCGTGTGCTAGCGCGCGCGAAGTCTTAGGAACAGGCGACATGCCCCGACGGTCATAAACTTTGAAAGAAATATCATTTGCATGCCGTGATAGGAACACTATGTGTCATTATGCCTAGTGCTTGAAATTCATGACGCTATCATACTGGGTTATATGGTAACCATCGTTCCGTCAATGTCATTTGATACCACAGGGACTTGAGAATTAGTTTCAGTTGTATTTATACCTAAAATAATGTAATGAGAGTAATTTTACACCTTTGAGGGCTTTAGATCAACTTTCGATAAAAAAAAATACCCCTCCAATGAAACACATTATCAAGTCCCTGTGGTTATTACCAGGCATTTCTCCTTATCTTTGACTTAGATCCTTTGGTGACCTAACATGCATCCCGACCTCGACTGAATATATTAAGGCAGGTGTCACATGCTGGGCAAGAAACAATTTGCATTTAACCGTCTTTATCGCGAACTTTTTGTTTGGATTCCTACCGATTTCTTGCCTTTTGTTTTTATGTCTGTTCGAGTCAAGGCCTCAGTTTCAACACAGTTGCTTCCTCAAGTGAATTAATTGATTTTAAGCCTTTATCTCCATCGGAAATCAGCATTGCTGGAGTTTAAATTAAAGAAAATTCTCTGAGTTGACGATTATTTTTCTAACTTAAATCAATGCTTTCAAATATGAAAATTTCCTGATGTTAAAGAACATTCACGAAAACTGGGTCAGTGCCCACTCTTTTAACAAGAGGCCCAAGAGGGCCTGTATCGCTCACCTGAATATTTAACCAGTCATAGCAAAATATTCTCATTAAATATTATATTGCACTAAAAATATTTCCCTCGCAAACTTTGTTGGCTCCATCTGTTGAAACTACCAGCAAAATATTATTATAAGATTCTATGCTTTTTGATTCTTCTTCAGAAGTTGCTTGACATATTTTTCCCTGTGATCTTGTAAGTAGGTCAATGTCATTTTCCTTCTCAAATTGGTTAGCTCTATTCCAAAAAGCTACCAGCCAAATCTTATGAATCCATTCCTTTTAGTTCTCAAGAACAAATCCATTAAAATGTTGTTGACCTCTGTGACCTCTAAAGTAGGTTGAGGTCATTTTCATTTGCAAACTTTGGTGAGCTCTATCCCGGGAAGTCACCAGCCAAATATTATAATTTTATGCCTTTTAATTCTTCAGAAGAAGCTGTTTGAACTGTTTGACATATTTGAACGCTGTGACCTTGAAAGTAGGTCAAGGTCATTTTCATTCGCAAACTTTGTTTGGCTCTTTCCCAGGAAGCCACCTGCCAAATATTAAGATTTTATAACTACCAGTTCTTCAGAAGAAGTCGTTTAAAGTGTTTGACATATCTGCCTCATGTGACCTTAAAAGAAGGTCAAGGTCATTTTCATTCTCAAACTTTGTTCGGCTCTTTCCTAGGAAGCTACAAGCCAAATATAGAGATTATATACCTTTCAGTTCTTCAGAAGAAGTCGTTTGAAGTGTCTGACACATTTGACTCCTGTGACCTTGAAAGAAGGTCAAGGTCATTTTCATTCTCAAACTTTGTCGGGCTCTATCCAAGGAAGCCATCAATCAAAAATAAAGATTCTATACCTTTCAGTTCTTCAGAAGAAGTCATTTGAAGCTTTTGACATATATGACCCCTGTGACCTTGAAAGTAGGTCAAACTAGTTTTCATTCTCAAACTTTGTTGGGCTCTATCCCAGGAAGCCACCAGCCAAATATAAAGATTATATACCTTTCAGTTCTTCAGAAGAAGTCGTTTGAAGTGTTTGACACATTTGACCCCTGTGACCTTGAAAGAAGGTCAAGGTAATTTTCATTCTCAAACTTTGTTGGGCTCCATCCAAGGAAGCCATCAGCCAAATATGAAGATTCTATACCTTTTAATTCTTCAGAAGAAGTCGTTTGAAGTTTTTGACATATTTGACCCCTGTGACCTTGAAAACAGGTCAAGGTCATTTTCGTTCTCAAACTTTGTAGGGCTCCTACCAACGAAGCTTTCAGCCAAATATCATGACTCTAGGCCTGTCCGTTCTTCAGAAGAAGTTGTTTAAAGGAAAAGTTGACAGACGAGGATGGACGGACAGATGGACGATGCGCCACGGCATAAGCTCACTTGGCACTTCGTGCCAGGTGAGCTAATAATGAGCTTGTTCCAGAATATTTTTGTTGACTATGGGATATAGATTGCTACAAAACGTACTAGTATTTTAATTTTGCCAGATGGAATGACGTGCAAGAAATCATCAAGCCCTCTACCAAATCAGTGTGAAGATGTATTTTAAAACGGTTGACCCTTGTGATCTTAAAAATGGGTCAAGGTCATTTATTTTAGGAAAGTCCAACAGAGGTCATAGTGGCCATCTTGAATTTCTCTTCATTGACAAAAAATGCTCACCTTCAGAGCCATTTAAGAAAAAATATTTGGTCAACATCTGTATAACTCTTCTTGAGAAGATGTTATTGAAATTTAACGTTGACATAGGCTACCGACTAGTCCCTGGGCATTTTGCTCTCTCGAGTTCAAACGAGCTAATAACAACACAAATAAGTAAGATTGCCACACTGTAATGTTTATTTACAGATAAACTTGACCATACATAAAGTTAATACGATGAAGAATACATATATATTCATGTACCTCTCTCACCCAAGCCTTGTATCAACTACATAACGAGGTTCACCTTACATCTGGTCAACCCCATGTAACTAACTAGCCTAGACTCTGCCTTATAACTATAACAGAAAGTGGGGCGACACGCTTAACAGGAATGACAGCACACAAATCTAACACCCAGATAGTCTATACACAACCTGATTAGGAAAAACCTATAAATCGTTTCCTTGTTTTTTTTTACTTATGTGTATTTAATTGGTGCAGACATATCTGGTTGTTGACTTGTATGTAATATGAAAATATTAAATTGGAGGTGAAAAATATATCTGATACACTGCATGATGAAAAGTGTTTCTATCACAAGAACTTCTATTTTTAATGATAAATAGTGATAAAACCACCAATAATAAATAGTAGGAAGTATGGATACAGAGGAATCTTGATGAAAATGAAATATCTAGGATAACCATTTTTCCTGATGAACACAGCATTCTGGGATGCACTGTGAAAATTGTCCTATCAAACACCACAAAGACCATGATTTTCTGTCGGAATAGTCAGATTACGGAATCCACAGATCCCATGAACATCGAAATACAAATCCTGGAACTTTATTGAATGTTTGGTTTATAGAGCTTTCCACATTTCAAAGGGTTTGGTTAACCCATTTACCTCTAAAATAACATTTGAACCTTACCAAATCAAAGACTGGGCAAGTCCAGTTTAAAAATTTAGGGGTGAATGGGTAAAAGACATGTTCCACAGTTATATCAAAGCACCTGAAGATTGCTCAGCTGTAAAATGTCCAATCAAACCCTACACAACTAAATTAAAACAGCTCCTCTCTAGACATCGGATTGAATTGTACAATATAGAATTACAGTATAATACGGGATACACATGGTCGGGGAAACAAATACATATACACGTCTTAAAGAAAACATTGAATATGTTGAACTATGACTTATTAATAATGTGGAGGATATCGCAAAATGTGTGGTCTAGGTCAGAATTTAAAATCTGATAACAAGATTACATGTATTAATTACAAATATTTACAAACGACACATGAAGAACGATAAAGCTTAAATACACAAGATTTATGACAATCAGTCAGCCACACAACTCAATTGTAAACAAGTCACAAAACATAACCGACTCATTAAAGTGATACAGAGAGGCGTCGCTGGCAATGAAATTTACAGCACTATATAGTCAAGTACAATCTTAGTCACCAAAATGTTTGTGCAAGTGATGTCCAAAATGGCATACAATGTTACATAATGTCACAGAAACATCACAGTACGAATGTTTATCGTAAGCATCCAATATTATGTAAACATTTGATGTTACACAGCCTACAAAGACAATGTATCTAATACACACAGGTGCGTTAACGTTCATTTCGACATTAGATCTTGATAGCAATGATTTCAGAGTAATAAGTTACTATACAAGCTATGAATTCAACCACCACCGATACCTAAAATATATATTGTTTTGACCAGACTGCACTTATACGTAGCGTTACACAGTATCACATGTAAACAAATGTTTAGCCTTATTGCAAACCCCACGCTGCAAATTTCCAGAATTCACAACATTCCTAAACAGCATGCCACTACACACTTGCTGTTTTCACCATCTTGCTTTCATAAACAATAGCAATCTAATTACAGCAAACAATACTTGTTACACATCTCTCAGCCGAATCCTTCATACAAGTTGGTTAGTCAAGTCTTTTTATTTCATTAATGTTAAGTTTTGTTTGTTAATCAAATGTGTCAAGTTATCTGTTTGTGACATTTACCAAGAAAAGCAAATTAATAAATTGTATAATTAAGTTTAATTTCGAATACTGGACAGCATGAATGAATAAATTTATCATTTGTTAGTTTCATTCAAAGCACTATAAACAGGAAATACAAAAGTGTACATCAACTGTATAATGGTTTCCTGTTTAAAACAAATATTTACTGTATACATATGTATGTAGTTCAGCTATAACACTTTTTAATGGTCACCCCATTTTAGTGGTAACCAGGATATAAGAGGCAAGTCAATTTCAGTGTTCAGGAAAAATGTGTGTATTTTTCTATTAATTGCTATCATTTTCAATTCTTCTAGGTATTTCATTGTATAATTATTTTGGAACTTTCATAAATATGAAATTTGAATTTAAAAATGTCTTATATGAAATATGAAAGAATTTTAACCCTTTCACCCCAATGCAACTTTAGTAGACTCTCCCAGGCATTGATCTAGATGAGTCCATTACGTTGTACAGTGATGAGAGGGCTATTTTTTTCCACGGATACAACAACAGGTTGATGTTCCTTGTTTGATCGTATTTGTATAAATGTTCACAAGTATCTTTTAATTTTAAAATATGTGGTGGATCATCCCCTGAAATGAAAGTGATAAGGGGAATTGGCTCTGATGCTATTTTACTAATACACGTACGTATACATCTACATGTACAGCAGGGGCATAAGCACCAATAATGATTAAACGTAATGAAACATTGTTATTGGAATGTTTGACTCTCACGGACAATGGTTCACGGTCACATGAATGTAACCTATCGTCCCTATGGAGCTTGTATTTAGCAGAAATAAACATATCAACTTTTGTTTTCACAAACTAAAAATTACCTTTTCCCGCAAGCATATCACTTAAATCCCAATTTATTTCACAAATTTTCTTCTTCACTTCAAAAATAAAACAAAAAAAACCCCACAAATTGTCTACAAATATCAACAGCAAAATCATAAAACATCCACATGCAAAGGTTGGTTTCATTTTTGTGTGTACAAGGTAAGTAAAATTCATATCAAACTATCATATTTACTTATTTGCTTAGAGAAATGTTTTTTTCTCCAAAACGGGTCAATGACGCATAGGTACTACTTCATTCAGACAGAGGTTTTTTCCCCAGTGTTGACCCTCATTGGTAGAAACAGTTTAAACGGGACCTGGGACACTGGTTATGTGCTTGTCAATGATAAAATGAGAAACTGTTTTTAAAATTCATCAATCTGGTTTCATATCAACATACAGTAAAACCTGAATATAACGCCCCTGATTTCATGATTGAACTTCTTTAATATACCACCGACATATTTGAAAGTCCCAATTTTCTTTTCTTATAAGTCCTTAATACATCTCCCTCAATAAGGTATTGAAACATCTCTTCACAACGACGATGTTGATAAGGTGTCACTGTACGACAAAAAAACCCAGATACAATCCCATGGTTTCATAATTCTTCCATCTGCATGAATAAGGAAATATAACCAGAGCACTACTTCAACAAGAAATACAATAGGTATACCTGATATTTAGTTGACCTCCCAGTTTCTGTATGACCTCCCACTATTTATACAGAAACTTAACCACTTGTACAACACACAAATGAAGTCTACCACCCGCAATCATCAGTGAACTTTAACGACAAAAATACATTTGTATTAAATCAGAAAAATGCAACATATAGACTTTAAATAATCTCAGTTTTGTAATATCCATCTCTAGGGGCACTTTTGTTCATGCTGAAACAGCCGTTCATGGATAACCATGTGGACCTGTTTCTGTTAACTCATTCACCCCTGGAGACACATTTGAACTCTTCCAATTCAAAGGTTGGAATAGTTCATTATGAAATTTTAGGGGTGAATGAGTTAAAGATGGCCTAGTAAAGTGTTTGCCAATGATCCCCATGAAATTAACATCAGACCAATTTGCATGTCCTTGTACCTGAATGTAAAACTCCTGTCTGAACATTTGGGAAGCTATAAACAAAGGCAGTGCCCGTACACAAATTAATAGACTTGATTTATATACCTAGAAACACCAGATCAAATGGAGGATTGTTTACATCAAAAATCAGATTCAATAAAAGTAGAAAACATGTTTTATAAGGTCAATCACAATGTTATATAAGTACTAAAATTCAAATTCCAGTGAAGATGACTCACAAAAACAAATGTTGTATTTCATGTTGCCTTTTAATCATTCAAGACATCGCACGTTCTTCATCTTCTCATCCAATATTTGTTTACGCTATATTGAAATAAAAGCAGCATTTTCACTACAGACATTGAATCTAACAGAAATATTACATCACATAACTTGGATTATTTACGGATGACTACGGATGTTTCACACTTTGTTTGTATGAACTCCTTGAACAAAGCTAACAATGACAATGTACACAGCCCAGTAAAAATGACATCGTCCATATATACAACAACATCAAAAACAGAAGACAACAGCATTTACAGAATTAAAATGGGTGTCCCGTACGCTACCTGATTGAGTGCAAGAAATTTCAATTTCAATAGATAGAAATTATAACCACACAAAGGAAAATTTATGGTTTTGCCTAATAGCTTCTGTGTTAATTTATTGCTTTTAAATTTTCTGTTAAAAGAATGTGTATTTTTTTCAGGCTTCGTTATTTTCTGCCTGCTTAGTATTTTTTTTTATTAATGAATGATCCAATGGGTATATTTTCTTACGTCACCAATAACTGGTGTTTGCATCAAAGCAACTGTTGGAAGTTAAAAATCATTCCAGTCCGAGTTGACCTAAACCAATTGGTCAGTACGGAATTTTACGCATAAATAGCACTTAACAACAAGTATAATGACACAGCCTTGCTTTACGAATAATAATTATTTGTATATATATATATATATAATTTATATATCCCTCTATCCCCGAGGGAAAAAAACGTAACTGGGAACAAAATGACAATTTCTATCTGGCTAAGAGAGTGACTTTTTGTGACACACAAGGAGTTAACACAGATACCCATCACACACACAACGGGACATCAGGACATAAACTACAAACCCAGACAAAGAGCTGGAAACTCTGGAAATCATATCACACATATGTATGAGATAGTGAATTATAGCTTTTTTCCATTTCTGATTTATGAATATTTATCAAAAGAAGTTACTATGTCTTCAATTTTTCATAGAAAGACAACATTCCCCGTGGATTTGGTCCACGTGGCTACTGCCAAATTAAAAACCATTGGATTCCAGTTTGTATTTCCTGTCCGTCCCATCTTTCTTAAAGAACAAACTGAACAGGTTCACAGTGCTGTAACATTAATAACTTAAGCTTGTCTTTCACACTTAACGGGGTTGTCTGCTGACAACGGTTCACCGCTCAATCATATACACACATCATGATACAGCGTAAAATTAATTCATGGAATATAAGACTTAAAACAATCTCTCTACATTTTTTTCTCACTACAGATCTCAAATAGCATTGGTAAGTTTGTCGACAATTCATCACATTCAGTAAAACCTTGATATAATGCCCCGTGATTCAATTGCAACCTCAGTCACTGTCATTATATTTCAAAGTTCCTTTTTTCTGAACAACCTCTTTATAGCTTATATATTGCCAATTCTCTTTACAATGCCAACATTTTTCTTCAGAAATTGTAGAAGTGTAACAATTTTAAACTGAATGTTTATTCTTACTTCATCTCAAAGTTTTAAACCGTAGTGGGTTAGCGACTTAAAATTTTAATTGCTGTGGAATGCTTTTGCATCATACTAAAACATTTATTGTAGAATTTTCATCTTGCTTTGATTTTGTATATTTACGTTTAAAAACAAAGAAATAGTTTTATGATCCTACAGCAATATCTATTCACATACAATATCAATTTCTAAAGTGAGAGTCTAAAATTAATATCTGTTCTACATATATACGGAGTAAACCATTTTTATGGTTGATAACAATTTGATACCCGGCCATAAGTTTTGTATTGGAAATTTTCCTGACCACATGACGGAGATCAGAATTGAACAAACACAACAATGCTATCCAAGAGTACCATCACCGGGGCGTCACAGGATCGGCCCCCAACATTTATCATAAACACATACTCAATACCCCGGCTCTATCTCCAAGGTACAACTTGTTCCACCTACATCACAACAGACAGAACTATTCTCGAATATCTCAATATCAGTGCTGCGACAGTCCGGTCGCCAGCGATTCTGAGAACACTTATACTACTGGAGAGGGTGCAGTTTTGTCAGCGGGGTATGTGGTCTAGTACTTGTTTGACGTGCCGTACTGGTTGGCCATTCCCTTGACCGCTCCTTGCGCTGCATTCGATGCTGCATTCTGCACAGCCTCGTTCTTCATCACACCTTGAGAGAACTCCATCTGAGCTTTGTTAAAGCTAGCTCCTGTACTTCGGTATATTCTATGTACCTACAATGTCAAAGTATAAAGTTAAAGTAAACAACCCTGGTTGATATATCTAGAAAAAGGATTGGCAAGGAGCAGATATACAAAATGTTAAGCAATTCAAAAGATCGTTTACTTATAATTATATTCCTCTTATGAGTATAATTTTAACAATATGGAAAATACGGCAAAATTTGTTTCACAATAGACCCCAGGGGACCTAAGACATTAATCTGTTATCGACAAAATTGATTAAAGAGATCGATAATTGGGAAAAAAATCTTGACCATGCATACAACACTTTTAACATTACATAACTATGTCAAAGAACTTGCCAAAATGTATTTGTGGTGAATGAGTTTTGCTATACATTTATAAATGTTATGTATTACAAAATGCAGAAATGGGCCGACACAAAAGCTTCAAACACACAGCTCAGCTGTGTACAAAGTGACGGTATCATTGAATGAAATTGATTTTCTTGCTATATTACAAAAGGCTTTTGTCTCGACCACAAGATCTTGAAATTAAAAGTGATCTATCTGACAGGTATACTGAAGCACCGACAACACTGACAGACACAAACCACCACTGGACAGACTCCATTCATGCTGGGAACAAACATGCATTAAACCAGATCTAATGAATGAAAGATACCAATACTAAAATACCATCATGCTAGTAGAATGTAGAAGACATAAGTTCATATCCCTCTTTATGTTAGTGTGTTTTCAGCTTCCTTATTCAAACCTCTTTTAACTCATTCACCCCTAAAATTTCATAATGAACTATTCCAACCTTTGAATTGGAAGAGTTCAAATGTGTCTTCAGGGGTGAATGAGTTAAGCCTTTAACTTATCGATGTTGCCAAAGGTAAGATAACATTCTCTAGTCTTCTTTATGGATGTTTCTTGAAGGAGATCAGGCTCCAAAGTACAATTTGACAGAATTTTTTTTCATATAAGCTAACAGCAGAGATCTTGGTATCAGCAAGACATTAATCATGCATCTACCCTCAGTAGTCTACAAATTTACAGTAGAACCTTGTTTTATCAATACTATTCAACCTTAATGGGGAAACAATGAGAATGAGAAGTTGAGATCCTAAGCCATATAGAAAACCTGGAATAACAGGATCCTCTATATAACACAATTATTTGAATTTAGACCAAAAAACAGAAGTTATTAACAGTAATCATTACGAAGGACACATAACCATTTGGTGTATATATAATAATAGAGCCCATGCCGTCATTGTTGGTATGGGGTATAATTGGGTCTTTCCCCTTTATCTATTATTTTCCATGCTGCTTAAATATGATTAAGTGCAGACTTAAAATATATATATATAAGGAAGATATAAATGTTTAATTAAAAAAAATGTCATTCTGTATTCTGCAGCGTTTCCTTCTGCTGTTTGCAGCAAACACCACTCATTAATGAAACCACATGCTGGTTATAATTTTGATACATTTCTCAAAAGCTGTACAAATCAAAACTGTACTAATCAAAGCTGTATCAAAACTGTACTAATCAAAGCTGTACTAATCAAAGCTAATCAAAGCTGTACTAATCAAAGCTAATCAAAACTGTACTAATCACAGCTGTATCAAAACTGTACTAATCAAAGCTGTACTAATCAAAGCTGTACTAATCAAAGTGACTAAGTCTGCCGAAACAAAACTTTCAAACAAAACACTTATCTTGCATGACAAAAGGAACTAATCATATAACTCGAGAAACTTAATTGCCATGCAATGTTCCTTATTCAGAATGGCTCTTCTGATTATGCTATCTAATCATTTTCCTTAAATTAATCCTTGGCAGGCCCTTAAATATGCTGATATGATTGATTTGTTCTTAATCAGTGTTCCTTTATCTAAGCATGACCTTTCCTCCATTAAATAATTTCGAAAATTCTTTTCTAAATACATTTAATATATTTTTTGTTGTTGTGTAAATGCTGGCCAGAAACAAATGAAATGCTGTAACAACTAGAACTTTGTTTTTGTTCACAAAAACATGTCTCCCCTTATTAGCTAATAGAAAAACTGGTATAAAAAATTAACAAAAGGCCATATCTCTTTATATAGTGGGGCACGAGACCCGAATTTAGAATGTGACACTCCTACTTCCCAAGATACATTAAAGTTTTAACAAGTTTGGTCAACGTAGGTGAAATAACATGGAACTTATGCTCCGGACAAACTTAAACAAACAAAGGGCCATAACCCTGTATATAGTGAAGCGTGAGACCTAATTTTATTACACTGCACACCTTCTGTGGGTGATGCAAATATAGTTCAAGCTTGATCAAGATATTTGTAAAAGTTTGAAATTTACGGTCCGGACAAAATTTTACTGAAAATGTGCACTTATTTGACCTTTGACCTTGAGGTGAAAGTCACAGTAACCTAATTCCAGTGCATTGCACACTTCCTGTGGGTGATGCATGCATACCTAAAGTTTCATCAGATATTTTTAATGGTTTAAAAGTTATGGCCTGGACAAATTTGATTAGAAGAACCAGCAGAAGAATACCATATGTCTCCCTTCATTTGAAGGGGAGACATAATTATATGACAATACCAAGACTTCATTATAATAGTTTTACTATAGATATTGCTTGGGTCCAAATACTTTTTTATCAATTAGAGATTGAGTTTGAGCTAGTAACAAATACATGTAATGAAATAAAATTCAAATGGGGGGGGGGGGGGGGGGGGGACATTTCTTCCACTTAAAAGTTATAAGCATGCTAGCATATGGTTTACCTCAAGTCCCACAAGGTCACTCAAATCAGAAGTTATAGCCATGCCTAGCGTTAAGATTTGCCCCTAGCCCCACAAGATTTGACCATGCTATCCTTTTATACCAGTTTAGGGTATAATTCACACTGACTCATCCCCCCTCCCCAAAGCTTACAACCACACTACCCACCTTGATCAGCATGATGATCTGTATTACCGCGCATACAGTAAAGAAAAATGAAATGAATAGCATCACTGCTCCAGAGAATGTGTGTTTGCCAATGATACCCAGAGAATTAATCCATCCTCTACAAATAAAAACAAAATAAAAACTTAAAAAAATAATTTCTACTGGGGACGGTGGGGAGGCAAGGAAGCTTTTGTTAGTAATCATGATGCATAATGACCTGAAAAAAAGAGAGTGTTTTTCGGTAACCTTCACACCAAGGTAGAGAGAATAAACAAACAAGCTGCTAATTTATTTGATCATAAAGAGGGCAGAAAATTAGGCAGATTTTTATCACAAAATGTCGACTGATCATGAACAATTGATCTTTTTTTTCTTCATTGAAATGAAAAGAAAACTGCCTTAACCCTTTCACCACTGCAGACAAAAATGGACTCATTCAGATCAACGCATTGAAGAGTCTACTAAAGTTACATAGGGGTGAATGGGTTAAGTTCTTATTTCTATGAACTTGAATCTACACGCACAGATCAAAGTTGCTAAATATGGAATTTTCTCTTATACATTCAAAATGTATGAAAACAATTTCAAGGTACATGTTTTTGCTTATGTCAAGGAATACCTGTGTATTATCCTGGATATGTTCCAGATCAATATCAAGATTTCTTGTTCTTTTATTCATAAAGGACAATGGATTGGAAGGTTACCGGGTGATTATCTGAAATGGCTGCCACCTACAATTACTGTATGATACAATTGTTTTTTCTTCCATGATTTTGGCGAGATTTCGTTAGGATCAGCAACCATTTCAGAAAATGGGTGCTACAAATATCCACCATTTTCACAAACATTTCATGCACAAAAAATTAATGCCCAACTTGTACGGTTATCGGATCTATATTAGTTAAACCTCGATATAATATCCCTCATTGCATTATGCCACCTCCTTTACCAACATCATTTCAAAGTCCCTTTTTCTCGGTTTCTTACGAATTCCTTTATACATTTCCCTCAATTTATTGCTGAACCCCTTTATAATGACAAGATTTCTCTGGACAAATGGTGGCAGTATAATGAGGTTTTACTGCATATAACTCTGAGCTAGAGAGTGATATATCTAGCGTAAAGACCACTGTAAAGACCTCTGTGTTTCTAACAGGATCTAAAATGTTTGCATCAATGGTGAATACCATAAGATACTACAGTCAGACATTTTCACTGGACACCCAATTAAAGTGTAATAATCAAACTGTTTTGTTGCTTCAAAAGTGCAAATTTAGGATGGTTTTTTTAATGAAGAAGAGCCAGTTACTTGACCAATATGCTGCGATATTATCCTTAATCTTAACAAATCTAAGCAAAAATTGTCACATATAATCTATATTACCATATTGCTGTTCATTGAAATTGTACTACACATACATTTTAATATTTATCCAATGAACTTACACTTTACAGAAATTTGATTATTACATTTTTAAATTTTAAACATATATACATGCACATGACAACAATCAGAAGGTAATTTTACTTTTGAAAATTCACCTTTGAATGCTTTTGGAATGGAACCAATAATTGTCAACTTATTCTGTTCCATGAAATGCATACAGGATGTTATAATGTAGAGAACATCATGCTTCGCCCCGAATACTAATTTTAAACAGATAATGTGGTTCAGTTATCATTTTTGGAGTCCAAAGTAACAAAGAAAGAACCATACATATTACTTGTTCTTAAATTCCAAAATTGTTGTAAATATATTTTAAATTCATGTTTACGACGACAAGCTGGAATGGACACATAACCTCTAAAACAGGTATGTATTTTTTTTTTAAATCTATTATTTTGGATCAAGGACATAGCACGAAACATATTTCATGTCATTGAGTGTTCTGTACCATTTAAACAACCTGCAGCATCGTTCTAAATAAGCACACAGACTACAATCACAACATGATGTGTATGACAGCTGGTGACGCTTGGTGAGTGTGATATCTAATTGCATCCCGCAGCCAGCCACTGGGAACAGCCAGCCAACATTCCACCAGGCAGAACATGAGAAAGGACACATGATGATGAGTTATCTACCTTGCCCAACACAAACAGCCCAACAGTGGCTGTCAGGCCAAAGAATATTCCAACAAATATCATGATTAACCCTGCCGCTATGTTGTCTCCAACAATGGACAGTCCGCCAATGATACCACTGAAATAAAATCATATTTTACGTACTGATATCATGAGTGCTTAAAACATAAATGATGAAATATTGGATCTCAATAATAAGACAAATTGTACTTTACTATGTTTTTTACCTACAAGTCATCAAACATCACTGAATTTGTCTTAACGTCACTTAGTGAGTGATCCCTAAGTCCCACCAGTCAAAGGATTACGTCATTAAGGTGTAGTTTTTTCAGATTTAATAATCAAGAAAATAAAACCTAAAATACACATTCAAAGATACAGAATTAAAGTACAGCAACATTACAATACAAGGTCTGTTCACTATTTTGCTTTCTGTGGTAATCAACAAAAACATGCTTCTCTTCCAATGAAATTAATTGATACTGAGGGGAAAATTGACAATATATTATTTCAAAATTAAGTTGTAACCTACATTATCAACACATATGAAATCAAATGGCTCTTCTAGTGTTGGTAAAATTTCACTTCACCTTATTAACTTGTCTATGGTAATTCTGAGAATTGAAGCAAATGAGAAATAGGATATACTTACACTGTAAAGTTTGTAATTCCTAATGCCTGGATTACACAGACGATGAATTGGAAAAAGAAGATAAAGAAGAAAACAAAGAAGTTGAAGGAACTGTCACTCCTGGAAGAGAAAAAACAAGGCTTGTTTTAGTTCAACATTATTTCAGCATTCAAACAGCATCCAGAAAGTTGCAGATTTCTAACAAGCCAAAATCGTTCATAGTATGGTACCTCAACAGAAGCATTGCAGTTATTTGGTAAGTAATTTTCAGCTGAAGAACACGACTACAGATGGAAACGTGTATCTTAAACAACAACAAAGGAACTAAAGTAAACAATCAAGGAAAGATAAAAGTTGTACAACCCTTATCTTAATAGGAACTATAAACAGGACATTTATCAAAATATTTCTGTCATTACAAGTCATCCTCAGTTGAACAGATACTGGCAACATGTAACCCGAGGTCAAGTGACCTTATCATATAAATTTAACCTATGCAAATGTATTTAACAATGGGAAAACCTACTCTATAGCATCCACCATCCTGAATATTTCTTTTTATCACATTTCATGCTTTTATTGATTTAATTAAACTAAATATAAGGTAAACACATTTTTAACCTAAAGTTCTGCTGATTATAGACAAATCAGAGATCAGCAGCTGCAGTGAAATAAAACAAAATGAAAGTTTTAACACACAGAGTTGTTTCCCTTTAACATGTCTCAATAAAATACAACTAGTGTTCATCATAAAGGAAGGAATATTTAAATTCCTTGTATAATATTAAAGAGACCCCTCCCTTACTCCCCTCAAAACCTACTTTTTGGATTCTACCTCTTCAAGCAACACTAAAATCAAGAAACTCTATATATGTGAGATATTTTTTTATCAAAAATTGAATTGGCTTGCCTAACGACCAACCCCTTTTTTTAAAATTTAAAACCTGTAACATGAAACATATCTCTTTCTATTTGGCCTAAAAGTTACTGGGAATTTACCTGAAAGCTTTGTACAGTGGTCTGTACCAACAGATGAAGGAACAAGGGGTAAACAGCACAAACCAGACGAGGGACAAACCAAACGTGGCGCCACCATCCCCGTCCGCAATGAAGTAGGCAAGACTTCCCAGCACGTTCAGGAACAGAGTTATACAGTAAACTGCAACAAATCAATACATCAAAGACAACATGAGTTGAGGTTAAATTAATTTCTTTTTTATATTTTTGGTCAATTTATATCAAATTTGTTACAGGTTATCTGTAGTTGCATATTACAAAATGTCAAGAATATTATCTGAAATCTGACCCAATAATGAAATAATATGTTATTATAATGATTGGAAACCATTATACACCCTTTATAGGCTTTTGGTCAAATTAAAGTAGGTGACTTGATAGAAACTGGTGTATTTGACCTACCGTAAATATTGTTTAAATCTAAATACAAACTGAACATACATCTGCGAAAGTCAGTATCTCGAAAACAATGCATAAAATCACTAGCAGATACAGGTACATAAAATCACTAGCAGATACAGGTACAAGCACTATATATTCCTGTTGCACCAAATGGTCAACAGACTGTGCACCAAACAAAAACATCTTTCATTCAACAAGAAAAATTCTCAATGATGCAAATTCATTTCAATACTGTACTGGTGTTGAAGAGTAGCTTCCAAATGTTTCCAAAACCGGTTTTGATGGATTTTATGTATTATCTAAGCTCATGTGGTCAACAAGTACACAACACTGATCCAGAAAATGTTGCTATAAGTAGATACAATTAAAATTTAGATTGATTCTTATACTTACACATCCATAAATAGTAGACAAGTTTGACTGTCCTTTGGAATTCAAGTGGAATATCGACGCTGAAGTCTTGGTAAAAGCATGGGCCAACAGGACAACAGCTAGGTACTGGGGGCCAATTGTTCTGGCGTTCTAGTGAAGAAAAAAACATTGTTTTTATCACATATGAAGGAGACAAATCATCAGCAACAATATAATACTTTCAACATCATTAAAACATCGCTTACATTCAGAGATAATCTATAATGCTTTGCTGAAAAAGGTTTTAATCACATTCGCAATGTTGCTAACACTATTCCTTAACATGTACTTTTTATTTTCCATTTTGCATAAAATATAGATAGACAACATAAGCCATTGAGTGAAACCCACTTCATCATACTTAATAATTTCCTTACAAAACTTGAACATCCAGTTAAATCAACACTTAAACAACCCTACAAATCTAGCTGTTCAAGTTCATTGGCTTTAACACATTTCTGCCCCAGCTCTTTTTGCTGAAATCAATTTATTTTGAAAGATTATTCTTTTCATGTCAACAAAATCAGTACTTCACCTTATTTTATTCCTTCTTTTCACTTGCAATTGATATGAATATATACTCGAAATAATGAAAGTTCTTAAAACATTGACAGATGCAGACATATTTCCTATAAATTACGCCGATTACCAAGGGGTAGCTAATATTGATATAAAGCTATGTAAAGTCTCAAACCCTCTTTCAGAAACAAATCCGATGGCTTCAACCTCTAACTGGTCTTTTTATCCTTTCTAAATTCCAAAATTTTTATCATTTCTATTAAACGATAAGAACCTTAATTATTTCAGCCGATTCTGTGTGATTGTTACCTTGAAACTGCATGTTTCTCATCTCCTGTTCCTTCCTCTGGAGTTCCGCTGCCTTCTTCTCAAGTTCCTACGATGAAATGACATGGAGAAACAAATTAACACTCTTTCCTGTAGCTATTTTAACTGACCTTCATTTTTTCTAATGAAATATTCTTAATGATCTTGATAAATGTAACAATTAGTTAGCACCTATTTTCTAAATTTCATGAAAAATAAAACTTATATATAGGAAGTGACCATCAAAACATTTGTTAATTTTTGAAATATGTATCTATCAAGTTACAGATACATTTTCACACTGACAGGAGTAAAGTTTTTTTATGATCTATGTTTACCATACCTCTTGTCGTTTCTGAAGGTCCTCTGTGTTGACTCTCTGAGCAGAGCTGGCGGAGTACGGTGGAGGCTCCTCCGACGGCTGCATGATGGCCGGCTGACCCCCGGGCTGTGAGGGCTGGGGAGGGGGAATACCACCTCCGTTCTGTCCCTGTCGGTACATACCACAATATTTAATACTAATACAAAATGTTTTATGTCCAAACAGTAACTACATGTAGTAGAAGGCTTAATCAACTACATAACTAAGGATATCATACTCATAACATGATTGGCCTGCTTAACATAGTACCAATGCTTGATACCATTATCTGTAATAGCCAATCAGCAAACGAATTGATTATTTTGGCATTTTTATATCAAACCTCAACAACAATATATTTTCAAGATTTTTCCTTAATTTTTTTGATAATTGATATCAAATCTTTTCATTACCAGTCCTTCAGTTGTAATAGTTCTCATATTGTGATTTTTTTTTTTGGTACTTATTTATATACAGTATATATAATACACTATACAGTATTAATAGTACATGTACACGTGTACCCTGCAATGAATTTAGCTTCACCTCTGGACAAAGGATTGATCAAAAAATAATTAAAATAAAACCACCACCAAAGCATAATAAATCAATATTAGGAAATTATTTTAACAACTTTGTAACCATACACATGTCACCACTCTGGCTTTGATGAAATGCAGCCAAATTGCAAAGTCTAACAAAAAACTTGAAGCTTTACACAAACCCAGACTAGTGTCTGTGGAATAACGTACGACTATACATTATCAGGTTGATAACTACTACTGTACATGTACCTTTAAATATGACATTTACCTTTGGGATTAAAACATTTTCTCATGACCACTATATAAACTCATTTTGATCTATATATAAAGACTGATTTGTAAAATTTGTCCATATATATAATTATGTAAATTAGCCACCATAAATCAAAATATTAACTTTACCTCAATTATGAATTTTACATGATTCTCATCTAAGACAACAGGCAACTATGTAGTCATTTTGAAGAATTGTTAAGACTTCAGAATAATAATCATTTTGTAGTCTGATCATACTTAGAATATATATATATACTTTTTTGAACTTATATTTATGGGAAAATTGATTGACAATCAGAAGTAGTGTTTTATCTGTTGATGTCTTGCCTACATTTCCGACCAGCAGTAAAAGGAACAACAGAGCTGAAATACTGTGTTCTGCTGACAGAATGTGATCATAAAGGGATCAAAACTGAAATAATGAAGTCTGCAGATATAATTATAATCTGATCATGAAAATGTTTCCATACAAGACATCTACTGTATATATATATATATATATATATATATACAAGTCAAACAGCTTCTTCTCGTAATCACAGTAGTGTATATAATGGAATGTTATTTGTATATATGACTCTCCAAACCAACACCTACATGGTACTCTTTGATAATTCTAAATCAAAATAGAAAGTTGCAACTAAAAAGGTCCTCTCCCTGCTATAAGAAATAGCTATCTAACCTGTTTACCAGTCAACAAGCCTTTACCGTTTTATCCTCTTTTTTCTTTTCCTTTGATTTCTTGTCCTCGGTCTTAGAGAAAACCATGATATGCAGATCATAATAAGTTAAATTGACAGTGTGACGATACCATGTGTTGTAGGTATAGTACAGTGATGTAAAGGAATGATGGCACAGACAAAGCTTCAACATTTATTACAGTGCCACAGCCAGCTGTGTTTTGCAATGGGAAAATTTCATAAGTGCATTTGCAGAAGAAGCATGTTCATATATGTTTAAAAAAATGTTGCCATTACTGTTATCATAATATCATATTGGTGCATATCCAGAGTGTTTTAAAATATAAACTTGCCAAAATGATAAAACCAAGACAATGGGCTTGGATAAGTGTAAATGTTAACACATTTTAAGCTTGCATGCCCATGGCAATTTGTTTTTCTTACTTACTTTATATTTAAATATGGTACATGTGTAGTAGTGTATAAATATATATTTCAACAAGAAATGAAAATGTGTTATTAAATAAATAAAAAAATGATTCAGCCTGGCAAGTACATTGAAACAAATTTTTACAACCCTGAATGCATTTATGTGTCTGGGAAATGGTGCAAAATTTCAGGACATAAGAAAATGTGTATACCGGTAGTAAAGGTTCTTCACTCAACGACTTCAGCCGAATATAAAATATAATTCAAACACTAAAAATATCTGACAAATCTTATTGGGATGAACCAACATTAGATATGTATAATTACTATGAAATAATTATCAGTAATGATAATAATCTGAACTAGAATTTTTCTTAAAATCTGCCTGTATATTTATAGTAATCAAAATATAAAACTGTACATCCCTATTCAAACTAAACTAGTCTAACCGTTTTAGTGTTATAACTATAGTTGCGCTGTATGTCTTTAGCCACCACCGCTGGGCACAACTATAGTTGCACTTTCTATAAAATGGTATTCTATATATATGGTAAACAGCTAATTGTGTTGATTAAAATTTAATCAAACATATCAAAAAACAAATTTCCATTGGTATTAATATGTTTTATTGTTGAATATTAACACAAGTACTATTTTTGCAATATTTCTACTAAAATTGTGACTTGTAAAGTTATATCATCTAAATTTGAACTGCAGTGAAAATCTAATTCTTTTAATTATTTCAGCACTGATTGGTTACCGTATGTTATTTATAATGTAGCACTCTAAGAGTTACTGGTATGCTGTATGAAAGTCCTAGTGAGAACCTAAAAATTGTGCAATACTTTCTCCCATAAAATAAAAGAATAAAATGGAAACCAAAGCCTTCCATTGTTGTTCAGATTTTAGATAATTATAATAGAGATGTTTTGTTATTCCAATGAATGTTTACTGCTGATCATATACTGACCCCTGCAGCAGGCCGGGTCTGGTTGCCTCCATCAGCAAATGGATTGTAGTCGTCTAGTCCTCCTTGTCTTCCACCTGGCCTTCCCTGCGTTGCCTGCTGTACTGAGGGGTCCTGAAAGGTTTATTTCAGAACTAATTTTGCGTCGATTTTACATGTACATAATCCAAAAGAGCAACATACAGGTGTGCCAGAGGTGAAGTTGTCAGTGCTGACAGTGGAATTGTGCACTCATCAATTCTGAGGAAGCTTAGGGTGAAGTTTCCAATGAAATATAAATTAGAAATAAATGGATACATTGATAGACTCTTTTTTTTATTCCTTAATATCTTTGATCAGTGTACCGTCCAATGCCATTGTTTTACTACTCACTAGAAATTAGACATTTCTTTTATAATTTCAAAGATAATGACTTCAACTCAACTTTTTTTACTCAACACATTGAAAGCTTTCATGTGCAACTCCACTAGATCTAGACTACACCCTACCCTTGCTTGACAAAATTGTTATAAACCATGATAAATAAATTTGAAGCTAACTAGTAGTAGACTAATTAAAGTTAGGTGCCAATATTCTTCCTCTTTCACATAAGGAACTAATCTAGCATAGACCGATGACTGTTCCTTTGCGCATAATATAGATACATGTACAAGTTAAAGGAATGGCAAATGGTATTAACTGTACTTGCATGGTCATGACTTGGGAATAATGATCATTAAAATCTATATGAAGGGAACATAAACATCATGGGTACCAGTCAGTACCAAAGTGGATTTTTACAATGCTATTGACGAAAACTGGTACATTACGATAACAGATCCGGATCCAGAATATATTTATCTTGACTCTCACTATACAGTGACCTTTTATCAACCCCGTCTGATAAAGTTCTCTTAGCTGACCTCATGTCAGCCTCTGCCTCATTACAAGGCAGATTACAGCGAGCGGCCCACAGCGAGTGTTTGGGAAAAGTGGGAGGAATCGATCCATATTTTCCTTTAAAATACATGCAGTTCGGATTGAAACCAACCGACATACATATGACATAAAAACGCCATGCATATGACAACTTTGAGTCATATAATAGGCTAAGGATACACATACCTCCGATCAAAAGGTATAGATTTTAAGTAAAAATATTCAATATTACGGCCGAAACTGTCAACCATATAACGTTTATTACGATTCAATTTCTTACCGCAAACGGGCTTGCCGCATTTGGGTCGGCGAAAGGATTGCTGTCAAAGTCTGACATAACTAAATATCAAGCAACCCAAGACCGAAGAATAGATGAAGTTTGTGTCTGACTCCCACAATTTCCTGGATTTATTTACAGGTGTCGGTGAGTTGGAAAGATGGCAGATCACCTACTTCCGCACACATGCGCAGTCGCAAACGTCACATGAAATGACGTCACCTTCAGAAAAAGGCAAAAAATGTCACTCCCTGTAATCGATTAACCAACAGTTAGGTTACAGATGACAGAGCAGCTCGTGACGTTTGACTCCTAAGCCTAACGTTCGATGAACACTAACCATTTTAGATTATTAACCATGCAAAACTGAAAGACGATTAAAAGGTCGCGAATGTTTGCGATATCATTAATTAAAAAAATAAGTCTAAGTTTGTTTAATTACTGAATGAATAGCAATATACATATATGATTAATCATTTGTATTGTACTGTACGTATACGCCCCCGCATGCAGCCAGTTGTGTCGGTGAACCATTACTATATATGCGTTGTCATTGTCAGACGTACATGTCAACTGTTAGATCTGCATTTAAATGGCCATTTCACTCACGGTAACCAGATACGGCATCAAAAAGTCCCCAGAAATAACCCACTGATTTGTAGTAGAGTTATTATATAAACATTTTATAGATTTAGATGGATGCTTGGTATACTACAAGATACAAGAATTTTTATTTAGAGTCGTATATGTTGTAATGGGAACATGAGCTCTGTAGAGCTATTATTACGACAAACAAAGGTATCAAAACAGGATATATAAGACAACATGCAGAAAACAACAGGCATAAAGCAATGTTTATACACACACACACAGACGTATAATACTGTATAATGTATTATACGTCTCTGACACACAGACAAGAAAACAAATTTAAATCACAGCATGCAGTAATTCTAAAAACAACTTGGCACGTACAGAACAAAATATATATAAAAAATATGTATTAAAATTGATGCTGCACAAAAGATTCATGCCACTTGCTCACAAACTAAGAAACCATGGTTCAGTATATACATAAATGCCAATATGGCATGAGTTAAAAATTGACCGAATATATGCCTAATTTCCAAGATTTGCAGTTTACTCATGGACATTTCCTTCCCACTTGGTATGTATTTCTTCCCAAAATGAGACAAAAAGGCCCCATCCCAAATTATCGGGGAGGAAAAACCCCACTGCAGCAGATAGACCCAAACATGCACCAGTATATATACTGTAACTTATTGACATGTTTATGTGATTTTAATCAAAACCGACTGCCTTGATAATAGCGAAATAAAACGAAAATTAACTTCCATTATTTAATATTATATGCAATTTTGATTTAAGTGAACTTTTGTGAATCAAATATAAACATCTGTTATATGCATACATATATTTTAAAGGTCAAAATAGCCAACATTCCATTACAAATCAGTTATAGTGTGCGGTTACATTCAGAGCGCCGGAATTAAGCAACAAAATAAAGACATCCAAATGCCATCATTCAGTAGTTTTTAAGTCAAAACTAGACAGAAAGATTAGATAAATAGGAAATTTTAACAATAGCCGCGGCTTTAGCGTAGCTTTTATTTCACAATGCAACATGACGTGACGTCACCATATTGTTTATATTATGACGTCATAAACAACGCCAATTGAACTGCACACCGTTCCATGCTATGTGCACATATCATTGTATCATTCTCTAAAATCTGAGGTCCCATGAGGTCCCATGCAACTATTTATTGTGTTATTTGTGAGGCTTTAGAACACGGAAGTCATTATATAAGATAAAATACGTGTCACGGAAACAGATCTAGAGATTACTTATCACAATACATGAATTATATATACATATGTTTGTAGTACAGATATGTTAACTGTGCTTTGGTGTTCATGATATCAGTATTTAATCGTTCATGACTCAAGTATGTTAAGTAGATAACATTGTTTTCGATAATTATCCATTATTGTAAATAAACAATATCACATTTTAGTGTCATCTGATTATTATATTAGTTATTATAAATGTCGATAACATGTCGAGAAGAGAAGCATACAATATTAATATACATGATGCAAAAGGTAATATTAATAGAATAGTTATATAAAGTTTGCATGCCCCCCTCCCATTGCAGCAGCGCATATATAAGTGTGGCGCAGAAATTTTCCACGATAAACGAACGCATTTGGACCGTTCTATAAGCAGAGCTAAAAATGCACAGTTTCGGAGAATAAAAAACAGTGTTTCAAGAATATTATGACCTTTCATCCGTTCACTGAATTACATAACGTATCTTAAAAACCACATGTGACTTGACATTGTTTTAGAAAGAACTAATGCAAACTGGCAATAGTCAGCATTTTAGTTTTGGTCAGGTACGTCTGGACCCCTCAATTTACACGTGCCAAATTTCTTTACAGGTTCAACCGTTTCAACCGGATACGCGAATGTACCCAAGGTGACGTCGCATATCGATATAGTGTTGCTAATCGAACACACCTCTGTGACGTTCCGCTGCGTAGGCGGAAGTGAACAGTGGCAGGAGGCAACATCCGCTTGAGACGAGATTGCCGGTGAAGGAAGAAAAACTCAATTATGGCTGCAAACAGCAGCTTTCAACTTTCGGGTGGCTATAACGACAAGCCCCCATCGTCAACTGGCAGTGGCGACGCGGACTTGGCTAGTGATCCCGCTAGTAGTGGATTTTTCAGTAACGATTTCAAGAGGTGTGATACTATGTCAACATCACAGGAGTTTGACGTATCAATATGAAATAGTCTAGATGAAAAAGACTTCCTCATACTATAAAATAAACCACAATGCTTTTTCATCTAGAATATCATAATATATTGATGTAACGTGAACTTCCTGTCGTCAACATTTATATGCCTACAGTGCAGTATTCAATATGTGATGTTTCTGTGATGTTAGTCCTGGCTCTTCTTCTTCTTTAGGGTGCAGGGGCTCTACACTGTGCAGTGCCAGTGTCGGTGAAACAAGATCAAAGTTATTTTTTTGGAATAGCGTAAAAAATGTCTCATTGAGTTAGATACGCCCCCAATTTAATAACCGGAAAATGTATTTATAAAATATATTGAGGAAGAGTTGTCATGTGATCATAATGACTGCATGTATGTAAACATTTCTAGATCTGATAACAAATGAATCTGGGTCATTTCACCCCAATCCCGTTCGCACCATAACAAATAGTACATTGAATCACGTTTCAAATATGTCATTCTACAGTTTATCAGCAGCATATTTAAGTAGTATTCAACACAGTGACATCACAGGAGTCAGATTTTTTTTGGTATGTGCAATTATTGAAAAATACAAACAAATTTGAAAATACCATTTTTTTTTTTACTATAATTAAATATTAGGCTGGGAAGCAGATATTACATTTCCTTATAAGAAATAGAAAGTTATAATATTGTCTCAGAAAGGGCAAACTTATATGGACCATATATGTAACAAAACAAAAAATGATTGAGGTAAAAATGCTTAAACATTACCATATCTTCTCTCGATCTATCTATATGTTATACTCCACAGAGACCAATTGGCTTTAATGCAGAGGGGATTAAGTATGCATGCAATACTTAGCTTTGGTTAATTCCAGTTGGTAGGGATTGGTGCTTTAAATGCCTCTATTCCATGCCTCGAGACTGTGATGTCATCCAGGTGGTTCCAATCTGTGTCTGTTCGCACAAAGAATGAGTTACTGTATTGTTCCGTGTTACTGTTGGGTATTATGACTGCTCTGTAATTGTTCCTGATTGATTTGGAATTAGTCTTGATGTCTCGCAGTCCTGGAATTTACGCTGCCATGTTTTCCTTTTTTCACGTTGGAAATGAATAGGCATTGATGGAATTTGCTCCTCCACGATTTTATAATAGAATGTAAATCTCTGTTGTTATCGTCTTGATGCTAGTGATGGAAGTTGTAGCTCTTTCAGTAGTTTTGTCATGAATCCCTCTTCCCTTGTTCTGTAATCCTTCTGGATAAAATGTGCCCCTCTCTGTTGAATACTTTCAAATTTGTTAATGTTTGTCCTTATATGTATGGGTCCCAGATTATTGCTCCATATTCCAAGATTGTATGCTTGGCAAGGGGATACCTGAACCTGGGTTGTAAATAGTTGTGTCTTCAGGGGCGAAGACTTAGAAAAAGGAGAGAGGAATGTAGCGGAACTTGACTAGGTCGAGTCGGCGACCAGATAGCTTAATTGGGAGAGCATCCGTCTGGAGTTCGGAAGGTCACGGGTTCGAACCCCAGTCTTGTCATTCATTTTTCCTTTCATGTTACAGATACAATACAAAGTGCATGTAGGTTACTGTAACCATACTTATTTGGGTTTAATGTGTTTCATTATTACAGGTAAGTGCATTGATGAATCAGTGCATCCTCCATATATGTATGATTGAAACAACATAAGTAACTACGATTAGCACAATCATAAGTTAGCTCAATTAGTTGATCTTTTTATAGATTATTAAAAGAAAGGGTCCTTTTGTCAGATTAGAAGGAGGCCATTGGAATTACTTTAGATGGCTATTGTTATATACTTCTGTATTTTTTCAGGCATGATGATCTTAAGACCATGCTGGACGGGAACAGAGATTCACACAAGCTGGAGGCCATGAAAAGGATAATTGGGGTACATACGTCATAATGAAAATTTGTGGGAAAAGTTATTTTCAAAAAGATGGTATATTCGCAGGAGTCTGAAATTCTGTCAAAAAGTAATAAAAACAGTAATTGAAAAAGAAAAAAAAGTTATATGCTTGCTATTTTTTAGCATATCATAAATGCTCACAGATTAATTCTTACAATATACATAAAATATATTCAGGATTTACAATCCTTTGACAGTCAGCTCATAATATAAATATACATAAATTAATTAAAACTGGAATTTTGTATTTCATAGCTCTTTTTTTTCTTTAAAACAATATCTTGTCGGAAGTGAAATTAAGGGGAGATTACTGTACATATGAAAAAACTATAGTGGAACTCTCTAGTGTTTTGCCTGGCGTTGGACAGGGATCCTTAAAATATAAAATATGTAAAACACCACCCGACAGAAACATAGAACAATATCTTAATTTTCTATCTGCAGATGGTTGCGAAGGGCAAGGATGCTTCAGAGCTATTTCCTGCTGTTGTGAAAAATGTTGTTTCAAAAAATTTGGAGGTAAGAATTCATTTCATTAAATCATGTTGTCTCAAGCCTAGGCTAAAGTTGCTTAAGTGACTGGTTGTAGGGGCCGGGGACAGGAATCAGTTTTATTTAACAATCTATGATCAGTCCTTCGTAAGTAACCAAGGAAAATTTGACAGTAGACTTGTCTATGCTGTCACTATTTCATTAGTTCTTTATGCCTTTGATGACTGACTAATTCGACAACCTGCGGGACAAAACATGCTAGTCAAATTCGAAAAATTGTCAAAATACACTGGCCATGTTTGTTTAATAAGAAATGGAATTAAAGCGTTATGTTGGATTAGAGAGAGTGTCCGAGTACTCAGAGGTCGGATTTGATAGGTTTTACTGTGTAACACAGTGTTTGTAAAAACGGTTATAAGGGAAATATTGCGACGTTTAACTTAATGTTATTTTACTTGCAGGTGAAGAAGCTGGTCTATGTGTACCTGACCAGGTATGCTGAGGAGCAGCAGGATGTAGCTCTGTTGTCAATCAGTACTTTCCAGCGTGCACTAAAGGTACAGTGTACTGGCAACGTTACAACAACCTCAGGGCCTTCAGTTCACCCTTGACATTTGAATGCCATTTCAGGAATCAAATAGAATTTTCCATGAATTTTGGAGCGACAAAACTTATGTGAAATAAACCTGTCATTTCAAATTTTAAAATTAAAACTCGTTTTGTGAGTTTAAAAGAATAACAAATTTTGATGGTCTTCCGAAAGCCCTAAACTAAATAAATTCTCAGCAGACCGAAAGCCCTGAACTAAATAAATTCTCAGCAGACCGAAAGCCCTAAACTAAATAAATTTGCAGCTGCAACATTGATTTTCTTTACGTTTATTGTTATAAAGATTTTTGCAAAGGACATTATGTTTCTGGTTGATGACAATTTTTTTTTTTTTTTAAATCAGACAAATAAACTTGTCAGTGAGGCAAATTCATTAATAGTTAGTATATTTACTGTGGTGAAGTCTAATTGTTAGCTTGTGTATTGAGGACAGTGGAAGATAAATAGATGTGGGTGATGGGGTCACAAAACAGTGCCTCCCTAGGCCTGACAACTCCTCCTGACCTTATCATATAATAGTGTATGCAGTTACATCTGAAGAACCCTTAAGTACTATGATAATTTGATGACTTTGATAATTGAAAATTTGAATTTATTGGGTATGTTTTTTCGAACAGTGACATACTAAAATTAAACTGAAGATTAATTTATGTTATTTTAAATTCAATACTGTACTTCATATTTACAAAGAAGAATACATTTAAATTTGTGCTAGACAATAATGTAATGGTTGATTTTTTATTTTCTTTGAATTTGGAAAAATCATGGAAAAGAGTTAGTTTGCAATTTATACACGAAGCAAATTAAAATTGTGTTTTGCAGGATCCAAACCAGCTGATTCGCGCCAGTGCCCTGCGCGTATTGTCCAGTATCAGGGTGCCCATGATTTCACCAATCATGATGCTGGCCATCAAAGAGGCTGTGGTGGACATGTCGCCCTACGTCCGAAAGACGGCAGCACATGCCATCCCTAAACTTTACAGGTATTTTATTTCTGGAGTAGTCGGTTTAAAATCTTCATCTCAGTAATCCACAAATTAAACAAAGCTGTGGCAGATTTTAACTGTACATAGGATTATGGTCGCCTTCTAGCTTCAAGCTGAAGGGAATTTCCTTTTAGCTCAGAGGTAGAACGTCAGACTAGGAAGTTTTGGGGTCGCAGGTTCGATTCCCGGTGGAAGCACACTGCTCTCTTTCCTATTAATAATGGTGTCTGTGCCCCTCCCAGTGGTGACAGGGAGTTAGAACCTGGGTTGTGGTGTTCAAAAGCGAACACATTTAAAAAGGGGGGAGTAGTGTGGCAGATTTTAAGTGTACATAGGATTACGGTCGCCTTCTAGCTTTGAGCTAGAGTGAACTTCCCTTTAGCTCAGTGGTAAAGCGTCCGACTAGGAATCTAGGGATCGCGGTTTCGATCCCTGGTGGAAGCAAACTGCTCTCTTTCCTGTTACAAAGCAATAATTGATTAATTAACACTATAGACTCAGCTACTGTTTGTGTTTAAAACAAACTTAGCATTTACATATGTACCAACAAATGTTTAGAAATGCAGATAGTACGGTAAATGTTTGTAATGGACAGGTTATAATGATATGTCTTCATTATTACTTTCAGTCTTGATCCAGAAAACAAAGAGCAGCTAATAGAGGTCATTGAAAAACTGCTTGCTGACAAAACTACTGTAAGTAGACTTAAGAAATGTGGATTTAACATCATCTCTTAGTGAAAGTTAAGCAACTCTTTTATTTTAGAGATGGTTAATAAAAAAATCATCGAAATCCATGTAAATATGATTTTCAAGAATTTCCAATTCACAAAAAAAAAATCGAAATTTGACTAATCATTATCAGTTAGAAATAGGTTATGTACATAAAAAATACTGGAGAATGTCCCTGCGTCTTTAAATTATCGCCCTTTTTAGAAAATGGGTACTTTCCCCTGAAATCTAATTAATCCACATGGTAATTTCCTAAAATTCATTCATAATTCTTAATTCCTGTTACACAATAATAAAGTTTCATTGAACTTGAACTGCCTCTAGCAATTAATTCAAGCTGGTCAGCTATCTGAAAATTTAGATGGTTAAAAGTTTTTGTCTTCTCCCTTGTACACCCAAAAACATTAATTCTGACAATCATTAATATGGTAAATCAGTGGTTTTATTCTGAACCTGATTTTGTTTCATTGTAAATTTAGCCATTGATCTATTGCTGGGCAATGTATTATTGCAATAATGTCTGGTTATGAAGTTGTATAATTGCAACAAAGTATGATTACAAAAAATGTACAATTACCACTTTGTTTGATTACAATTTTTGCCAGGTATTACAATCATATCTCAAAAGACAAAAAAAAGTTGGTCATCACAGTCTTGAAGAAGTGTTAATTATATATATTTATTTGATATGGACTGTATAATTCTCTTAGAAATTCATTTACCTGCATACATAAAAATCTGTCTGGTAGAAGGATAGTAATATTTTTGAGCTTGCAAAGCATTTTTATCCGATAGATTTTTACCGGGTAGCTGTCTTAAGTTTTGCACCTGTGAGTTTTGCATCTGTCCCATGTTTGTTGCAGCTGGTGGTGGGGAGTGCTATTCAGGCATTTGAAGAAGTTTGCCCAGAGCGGATTGACCTTATCCACAAAAACTTCCGCAAGTTGTGCAATCTCCTGGTGGATGTTGAGGAGTGGGGACAAGTTGTCATTGTCAACATGCTCACTCGCTACGTCAGGACACAGTTTGTCTCGCCCAACCAAGGGGTAAGCATTCTCCTAATGACTCATACAGTTGTTATCAGACACATTTAGGGTCACATTTTATCTGGCTACACTGTAAGTACTGAGGAACACTTAGTTTCATATTTTGTTTGTTTATTTATGTATCCTGAGAATTGTCACTTTTCTTCAATTTTTAAAAGGCCAAGTATAAAAATATATATCTCAAATGAAATTATACTCAGAGTTAAAAGGTCAATGCCAAGGTCATTGTTGCTATTTAAGTATTTGGGAACTTGAATTTAGTTTTGATAACTTAAATAATCTTTACGGCAAACAATGTTTTTTTATTCAAAGAAGTTCTTTCACTCAGTATATGCTTTAAAGTTAAATGTGTTCTCTCTAGGAGAGTACAGAAGAAGTGAAGGCGTTTTATGAGGATTCTGAGAAAGAGGAAGAAGACGAAGAAGAAGAAAATGAAAATGAAGGGGAATCTAAAAGTAAACCATATGTGATGGACCCAGATCACCGGTTGCTGCTAAGACAGGCTAAACCCCTCCTCAACAGTCGCAATGCTTCAGTAGGTTTAATTATTGTCCTCAAGTGTCAGTAGCCACATCGGAAGGTTCAAGAAGTCTTATTATCAAAGATAGGCAGATTTCTTTATAAAGATATTCTATGATACAATGGTTTTGTCAACAGAAGATGATTAAAGTAATTCATATATGTTTACAGGTTGTGATGATTGTGGCAGTTTATTATATCCACTTTCTGAAACACTTATTGTGTGTTTCTGTTTACAGGTTGTGATGATTGTGGCAGTTTATTGTATGCACTTTCTGAAACACTTATTGCATGTTTCTGTTTACAGGTTGTGATGTCGGTTGCTCAGCTGTATCATCATTGTGCCCCAAAAGCAGAAGTAGGAGCAGTTGCAAAGGCTCTCATCAGACTCCTCAGGAGCCACAAGTAAGTGACATGTATTTCTGTAAATCTCCCCTTATACCACTCCTCAGGAGCCACAAGTAAGTGACCCATATTTCTGTAAATCTCCCCTTATACCCCTCCTCAGGAGCCACAAGTAAGTGACATGTACTTCTGTAAATCTCCCCTTATACCACTCCTCAGAAGCCACAAGTAAGTGACACGTATTTCTGTAAATTTCCCCTTATACCACTCCTCAGGAGCCACAAGTAAGTGACACATATTTCTGTAAATCTCCCCTTATACAACTCCTCAGGACCCACAAGTAAGTGACATGTATTTCTGTAAATCTACCCTTAAACCACTCCTCACAGGACCCACAAGTAAGTGACATGTATTTCTGTAAATCAACCTTTATACCACTCCTCAGGACCCACAAGTAAGTGACACATATTTCTGTAAATCTCCCCTTATACCACTCCTCAGGACCATCAAGTAAGTGACATGTATTTCTGTAAATCTCCCCTTATACAACTCCTCAGGACCCACAAGTAAGTGACATGTTTTCTGTAAATCTACCCTTAAACCACATCTCAGGACCCACAAGGAAGTGATATGTATTTCTGTAAATCTACCCTTATTCCACTCCTCAGGACCCAAAAGTAAGTGACATGTATTTCTGTAAATCTACCTTTATACCACTCCTCAGGACCCACAAGTAAGTGACACGTACTTCTGTAAATCTACCCTTATACCACTCCTCAGCACCCACAAGTAAGTGACACGTATTTCTGTAAATTTCCCCTTATACCCCTCCTCAGGAGCCACAAGTAAGTGACATGTATTTCTGTAAATCTACCCTTAAACCACTCCTCAGGAGCCACAAGTAAGTGACACATATTTCTGTAAATCTCCCCTTATCCCACTCCTCAGGAGCCACAAGTAAGTGACACATATTTCTGTAAATCTCCCCTTATACAACTCCTCAGGACCCACAAGTAAGTGTCATGTACTTCTGTAAATCACCCCTTATACCACTCCTCAGGAGCCACAAGTAAGTGTCATGTACTTCTGTAAATCACCCCTTATACCACTCCTCAGGAGCCACAAGTAAGTGACACGTACTTCTGTAAATCTACCCTTATACCACTCCTCAGGACCCACAAGTAAGTGACATGTTTTCTGTAAATCTACCCTTAAACCACATCTCAGGACCCACAAGGAAGTGATATGTATTTCTGTAAATCTACCCTTATTCCACTCCTCAGGACCCAAAAGTAAGTGACATGTATTTCTGTAAATCTACCCTTAAACCACTCCTCAGGAGCCACAAGTAAGTGACATGTATTTCTGTAAATCTACCTTTATACCACTCCTCAGGACCCACAAGTAAGTGACATGTATTTCTGTAAATCGCCCCTTATACCACTCCTCAGGACCCACAAGTAAGTGTCATGTACTTCTGTAAATCACCCCTTATACCACTCCTCAGGAGCCACAAGTAAGGGACACGTATTTCTGTAAATCTCCCCTTATACCACTCCTCAGGACCCACAAGGAAGTGACATGTACTTCTGTAAATCTCCCCTTATACCACCCCTCAGTAGCCACAAGTAAGTGACACGTATTTCTGTAAATTTCCCCTTATACCACTCCTCAGGATCCACAAGTAAGTGACACATATTTCTGTAAATCTCCCCTTATACCCCTCCTCAGGAGCCACAAGTAAGTGACATGTATTTCTGTAAATCTCCCCTAATCCCACTCCTCAGGAGCCACAAGTAAGTGACACATATTTCTGTAAATCTCCCCTTATACAACTCCTCAGGACCCACAAGTAAGTGACATGTTTTCTGGAAATCTACCCTTATACCACTCCTCAGGACCCAAAAGTAAGTGACATGTATTTCTGTAAATCTACCCTTAAACCACTCCTCACAGGACCCACAAGTAAGTGACATGTATTTCTGTAAATCTACCCTTAAACCAATCCTCAGGACCCACAAGTAAGTGACATGTATTTCAGTAAATCTACCCTTAAACCAATCCTCAGGACCCCACAAGTAAGTGACATGTATTTCTATAAATCTACCCTTAAACCACTCCTCACAGGACCCACAAGTAAGTGACATGTATTTCTGTAAATCTACCCTTAAACCAATCCTCAGGACCCACAAGTAAGTGACATGTATTTCTGTAAAGCTCCCCTTATACCACTCCTCAGGACCCACAAGTAAGTGACATGTTTTCTGTAAATCTACCCTTAAACCACATCTCAGGACCCACAAGGAAGTGATATGTATTTCTGTAAATCTACCCTTATACCTCTCCTCAGGACCCAAAAGTAAGTGACATGTATTTCTGTAAATCTACCTTTATACCACTCCTCAGGACCCACAAGTAAGTGACAAGGACTTCTGTAAATCTCCCCTTATACCACTCCTTAGGACCCACAAGTAAGTGACACGTATTTCTGTAAATTTCCCCTTATACCACTCCTCAGGATCCACAAGTAAGTGACACATATTTCTGTAAATCTCCCCTTATACCACTCCTCAGCACCCACAAGTAAGTGACACGTATTTCTGTAAATTTCCCCTTATACCACTCCTCAGGAGCCACAAGTAAGTGACATGTACTTCTGTAAATCTCCCCTTATACCACCCCTCAGTAGCCACAAGTAAGTGACACGTATTTCTGTAAATTTCCCCTTATACCACTCCTCAGGATCCACAAGTAAGTGACACATATTTCTGTAAATCTCCCCTTATACCACTCCTCAGGACCCACAATCTGTCAAATCTGAGAACCATTGTCACAAATATATTCATCTGGAATAGCAAAGTAACTTAAAAATGACAATGGTTAAATGTACACTCTTACACTTTAGTTTGTTTGCTTACTGCTTTAAAATAATTCAATGCAATTTGGCTAAAAATCTGACTTGCAAACAATGTTCCAGATTATTAAGCCCTAATTTTGACAAGTAACTTAATTTTCTTGCAGAGAAGTGCAGTACATCGTCCTCAGTAACATCGCCACAATGACCATCAACAGGAAGGTAAGCTCCAAGCCACCTCAATAGTGTGGACACTTACCAAAAAATATCTAGGAAAATTAATTTTAGATATGAATCTAAATATATGAGATATTTATTACTGTCACTTGTTTCTTTTTCATTTCAAAGACTTCTTTCCATGGTTATTATTTCAACAACTCCATTTAAAGTATGTGACCTTTAAAATGTTGCAAGGACATTGAACCGCAAACAGACAAACTTGCAACAACTGTTTCGGGAAATTTGATTTTTTCTGACATCAGAAACGATAGAGTCCCAAATTTAGTCACCTCTTACGATCATGCAATTGGGGGCGGCAAGTACAATTTGTACGCCCTTCCTGCAGATCATCTTAAATTTGAGAAAGATCCCTCAAGTACTTCTTGAGAAATAGCGATAACAAACTTTCACTATCAAAATCCAAGATGGCTGCCTGTCAAAAGTTTCAAAAGTTGCCCTGCACAGCTAAGGACCAAGGGGAACCTACATATAAAATTTGAGAAAGATCCCTCTGCTACTTCTTGAGAAATACTGTTAACAAGAATTGTTTAAGGACGGACGACGGACAACGGACAGACGATGGACCACGGATGCAGGGTGATTTGAATAGCCCACCATCAGATGATGGTGGGCTAAAAAGCATTTCTCATTCAGAGAAAAGGGTGTACTTTGTCTGTAGCTTAATGTTGTTAAGTTCTATGAAGTGCCCTGGGACCTGAATGAATTACCTGGACAATCTTTGAAGGTCAGAAGCTATACAACTAGAACTGTAAGCCAAAGGCTAACTTTAAACACCCTGCTCCTCCTATATAAACCAGAATTGAAAGCTAAAGGCTTACTAATGTAAAGCAATATAGTCTCCCACCAGTAATGAGTTAATCACTATTTCATTAAAAACAAAAATTTAAAAAATAAAATAAAAAAGAGGCCCAGAGGGCCTGTATCGCTCACCTGAATATGTTTAAAATAATTGGTATGAAATAAAGATATAGCACTCCATGGTAGGTGCTGTAAGTACATCCAGTACTTGAGATATATCAAATTTCAAACAGAACCCTACCCCTATGACCCTAGGGGGGTGGGGGTCATACCCACCATTTATACAAAATTGAGTCTCCTTGGCCAAACGATGCTCCAGACTAAAACAGGAGAAAATCCCTTAATCACGATGGTCGAAGAAGGATTTTAAAGGTTTTACCTCTATTTCTCCTATTGGACCCCATCCTTCTGCCCCCTGGGAGACCACACCCACCGTTTATACAAAATTGATTCCCCTTTACCAAAGGATGCTTCACACCAAATATGGACCAAATATTTTCATTCCTACAGAAAAAGAAGGATTTTAAAGAATAATTTGCTATGTATCCCCTATTGGGCCCCGTCCCTTAGCCCCCTGGGGGGTCAGACCCATGGTGTATACACAATTGGTACCCCTTCACCCAAATATGGAATAAATCCTGTCATTCCTACAGAAGAAGGATTTTTAAGAATTTGCTATATTTCTCCTATTGGGCTCAGTCCCCAGGGGGGCCAGACCCACCATTTATACAACATTTTTTCCCCTTCCCCCTTACTGGTATGATGAAGTATGGTTTAGTTTGGTTATTTTGTTTAATGTCCTATTAAAAAGTCCTCCCCTGTGTGCAAGATGCGTGCGTGTAGTGTATGCGTGTGTATTTTGGGAGGCTGCAATATGCTCGTGTTTGTCTCCTTGTGATAGCGCGGAACTGATGCCGACTTTATAGTGTTACCTCACTGAAACATACTGCCGAAGACACCCAGCAGCACGCCCCACCCGGTCTCATTATACTGAATACAGGCGAACCAGTCGTCCCACTCCTTGTTTGCTGAGCGTTAAGCACAGGAGTAGAAACTACCATTTTTAAAGACTTTGGTATGTCTCGGCCATGGGACAGAACACAAAGCCTTCCTCACAGGGGCGAACGCTCAACAAATGGCCAAAAGTGAGGTATTGTCAAGGGAGACATTAGGAAGAAGAAAGTTATTTAGAAAGAAGAGAAACGATAGAGTCCCAAATTTAGTCACCTCTTACGATCATGCAATTGGGGGCGGCAAGTACAATTCGTACGCCCTTCCTGCAGAATGATGAAGATCGTGAAGACGATAATGATGATCTTTAAAGTCACAATCATTTCTTTTCGTGAAGTTATTAAAGCAAAATCATACAATCATCTATTTTTAGAATTTTTGTAATTTAATACTGGGACAGAATGTTTGGTTTGACACATTATAAGTTTTTGTAGACTTCAAAATTGATGATTCTTTACAACCTCAAAAAGAAGAAAAAAATGTTTTTGACTTTGTGTGCTCCAACATGAAGTGGAGTTTGTACAGTGAAAGGTTGTAACTGATAGTAGCTGTTCCTATGATCCCATTGTGGAGATCAATACCAACACATGCCTCCTAGCTACTGACATTTAGGTCCCTGGTATCCACTTATCACCAGCTAATGGGTGGCGAGGATAAGGCGGGACGAGACGGAGTAAAAGTCTCGGTGAATGGATTCCTCAGATAAACATCAACATTCATACACTTTATGTGCTGTTGGGTTAACTTTATAGAGATGGACTTGTACCGAGTCTGGTACGGACTTCCCAGGTCACTGGGACACCTTCCACCAATACTTGTTAGCTAATTGCAATTTTCCTTCTTTTTTTTTAAAAATCACATGTTCCTTATTTAAATTACTGGTGATTCTATTTAACAGGGGATGTTTGAGCCGTTCCTGAAGAGTTTTTACATCCGGTCCAGTGATCCAACTCATATCAAACTGCACAAGGTAGGACAAGGATATATTGTACATTGTGATATTCTTGGTTAAGAGTTTCTATGCATACACAACTGCATTGTAAATTCCTGTTGTGCAACTAACCAGGAATGTACAGTTATTACTTCAGGCTAATTAACATATAGATTGACATTGAATTTGAAAAAAAAAATTACTACTAATAATAATAATAAAAATGTCAGTCTATATCATGTAGTTTAATATTATGGTTGTATCTCTTTGTGTTTACCTGATTTTGTAAGACCTAACAGAACATACTGTATACCGGGAAAATTTTGCCCTGTCAATCTTTCGCCCTTCGCCGGTAAAATCCATATCCGCCCAGTATTAATTTAGTCCTTCACATCTGATTACTATCTGTATTGTGTTGTTTACAAATGTTCGCTGCAATGAGAAATTCACCCCTCATTACCGAAGGCGGAAAAAGCGTTAATTAAACTGCAGCGAAATTTTTTTCCCAGGGTGCAGTATTACATTCAACTAAGATCAGTTTGACTTGTACTGGAAAGTACTCTGTTGAGAATATTGCTATTCATACACATATATTTGCTTGTTTCAGTTGGAGATTTTGACTAATTTGGCAACCGAGACCAATATATCAACTATATTGCGGGAGCTTCAGGTTTGTTATGCCCTAGTGACAAAGTGTTAGTTATGTATAGGGTCCATACATCCATATAAACATGTCCGTGATGATGTCATTGCCCTAATTGTTATTCAATGAAAATTTATGCATGTGTTCACAAACACCACCTCTTGTACTAGTTTGAGTTTTAAGAAAATAGGTAACCTATAAATGGAATTTTTGCCTTTATTATTTTGCTCTTATCCCATTGTCTTGAAACTTTACATATGACAATGTATGTCCGAAAACATCACCTCTTGTTCGAGTTCAAATTTTCAACCCTGACCCAAAATCATTCTCTTTTGATAATAGACTTTAAAAAGGATAATTTAACAATTCCGAATTACAGTTACTATAGTGTTATCAATGTAGACCCCCCTGAATACTTAATATATATTAATATATCATCAAGTACCGCATCTAAAGCATTAAAGATTTTGTAAAAAGCGACTGTGTTGAACTATTTTAGAAAATAGTTGCAATTCCTTTGTTTAGATATTTATAATTTTAACAAAGAAATGGCCCTTAAATTAATCCAAGTGTGATAAAAATGTATTTGTAAAAGATGCTAAGGCAATGTTTTATTTTTCGAGTAATTAAATTCAAGATATTGAAATTATAATAAATCACTTCTGTTTAATGAGGTATTTATCCCCACATTAATTTATGAGAAGAGACGATCCTGAAAATTTTCTAATTTGCCAATATTTATTACAACAATATATATGCTGTGTTTGTCATAGGTTTAATTTTTTTTCGCTGATAGAGTTGTCGATTTTTTCAGACTTACGTGACCAGCAATGATAAGGATTTTGCTGCTGCCACGATTCAAGCTATTGGACGCTGTGCCAGTAACATCGCAGAGATCACAGATACCTGTCTCAACGGATTGGTTCACCTTATGTCTAACAGGGATGGTGAGTTCAGTAGATCTGTAGAGTACTAATTATTCAGACACTCCTGATAAAAGAAGTTAGAAACAGATCTATATCTATATGAAATTACTTCTTAATTTTAAGACATAGGAAGAAAACGTGTTTTTTAATCCTAGTTTATAATTATGCATGAGATGAACAAAAACTCACGTTATGACTAGGATCTGCTGATTTCTCCTCGAGACATATTTTAAATACACATAACTGTTCACCTGGGCCCGTATTAATGAAATAGTAAATTTCATAGTAAATATTGAAAATTTAGCCCCAACATAAAATCTAGCCCTGGTCATCGGGCAAGTGGAATTTTACACCCCTGAAGTGGGAGATATATAATGTTTCCGAATCTTAATAGAAAATCAGGGCCCATATTCATGAAACCATTCTCATTCTCAAGCATGATGTAAGGTTTCCCTATTTGTAATAAGACACAGACACATAATTATGTGCATGTGTTGAGTGACTCGTTTTTTTTTCGTGAAACTCAAAGTTTTCATATCATTGATGTCTACTGCATTGTTTTGAAGATTTGATTAAAAGTTTATAAGTTTTTAAGATTAATGTGTCAATATAGGACTACTGAAAATAGACTCTTGGTGTACAAAATTTGTAAATTTTTGCTTGATTTAATAAATTTCAGAAAGTGTTGTGGCTGAAAGCGTTGTCGTTATAAAGAAACTGCTACAGATGCAGGTAAGTTGTTTATATTCCACCTTACCAGTAACCTAGCAACGCAGGTACGTTGTTTATTTTCCACCTTACCAGTAACCTAGCAACGCAGGTACGTTGTTTATATTCCACCTTACCAGTATAAACCTAGCAATGCACACACTTACCTGTAATGTAATAAAGCACAAGTGCATGAGGCAGGCTTCACATTCAGGCTGTAAGTGAAAAAATAATATCTACCTGGTAATACCTGATGTATTTCAAGGAGGTGTATGGACATTTTTATAATTATGTAATTTGATGTTTTATTTATTGACATTTAAAAAGCACTTATATTACACTGGATGAGGTCTTTAAAAAATCCAATTTTCATGAAAAATCTACAATTATTTTTATCTTCATTGAAATTATGGCTTAGCAGTGCTAGATATATAATGTGAATGATTATTTTTAAAGCTCAAAATAATTTTTAAACACATATTTAAAATATATCGTTATGTTTGTAACTCAAAACTTGTTACTGTTCATTTCAAACCTAACTGGAAATTACATACAAAGCATAAATCAATTATTGTCAAAGGACTATGTATGGTTTGGGCCTTTTTTGGCCCCCAAATCCATCAAAATTAAAAATCTGCAATAGAACTTTCAAATGACTGTTTCTTTAATTTTGAACACTTCCCCAGTGCTATTATGTAAATATTTATTTGTGTTTTGAATTTTGGCTGTCATGGTAACACGGACATATTTGCATAAATTATTGAAATTTGATTATTCAGTCAATTCTCTGCCAGGTTTTCCCCTAGTTTTTCTCTTAGCTACCATAGAGCGCACTCTTAAACAAACTATATATTTCTCCTAAAGATGTATTACAGGTGCCTACACATTATCCTTTGATATTAAGTTTGTTCAAGCATGCGCTCTATAGTTTCTAGGAGAAAAACAATGCAAAATATCACAATATTCACTGAATATTCAAATTTTTCGAATTTATGCAAATTTGAACTGTTACCATGGCAACAATAATTAGAAATATAAATAGATATTTTCACAATAGTAATTGGGAAGTATTCAAAATAAAAGAAACAGTCATTTCAATGTTCATTTAAAGGTTTTGAATTTTGAAGCATTTGGGGGCCAAAACAGGCCCAAACCATACATAGTCCTTTATGCAAATTCAGCTGGTTACCATGGTAACCACACATAAAAACTCTGATAAATCTTGTCCCAGTGCATGTAGAATCAAACAAGTATTCAAAATTAAAGAACAATTGATTTAAAAGTTTTTAGGATTTTATTATGAATTTGGTAGCCAAAAAAAGGTCCAAACCTTGCATTTACTTGTATAGTCATTTTGTTTTAATTTAAATGATTAATGTTTGCCCTTTTGTTTTAATTTAAATGATTAATGTCATCACCATGGTGAATTCATCACACTGTCTTCAATTTGTACAAATCGTTAATCAAAATCGTGTTGAATACTAATTATTTCATGTATATATATATATATAGCAGTGCCAGTCTTATCTCTCTTGTACAGACTCTGTATATATCTATTTGTGAAATCTTGTCAAATGTATTTTTCAAAAAGTTAATGAGACGATATTTCGGTAGAATTCTTGCAACATTCGTTCTGATGAAAGGGAAGAGTACATACTGTACCTGTCAACGAAACGTCTCACAAAAATACTTAACGGTTGTGCTATATGACCCTTTAGACATTTTTCCACATTTGCTTTTCATTGGATAACCGTTAATTATGAAAGATGGGTACTTGCCATTTGAGACAGAGTCTAGCCAAACGAGAGTCTACTGATTGATAAGTTTGAGTTGTTTATTCTGTTATTTTGCTTTGTGTACTAACCACTATGCTTTTGTTGATTTTCCTCTGTACTCACATCACACAGAATGGCTCACGGAAAGTGGTATGGGCTTTTGGTCGAAATTTTGAAAATCTGTTGGGTAGTGGGAACAATTTTCAATAGATTTTTTTCCACATCGGCAGTCATCATTTTCTATTCGCCTGCTTCAGTTACTTTGCATAACATTAAAAGTATTTGTACAGTTTTTTTTGTACTGATGAAGGTGACCGAGTGCATAGCGTACTAGTCATCGAAACACCAAACATAAATATTTCACCGGTTATGCTATTCCGTCTTTTCGTATTGCAGAGTTATCTGCTCTTGTGAGCAGGTATTGATTGTAACGTCATTTGTTTGTGAGAGCAACGTCATCAAAACGACGTAATTTTCTCACACAAACCAATGACGTAGCAATCAATACCTGCTCACAAGAGAAGATAACTCTGCAATATGCAAAGACGGAATATGAACCTCTAGACATTCTTGCTGCATTGGCTTTTAATTGGATAACTGTTAATTATGAATTATAATTATGTTACATAATGTACCATTACGTGAGATTTCTTTGTCATTTTTACAAGGCAAGACACAGTGAAAGGCCAAGGCTAGGGACATATAGAAGGATTTTTTCAGCTTAATGTATTATTGTTGTTTTTTATTTGAAAAAAAAAATCGCTATTTTGTCCAACCACAACATAAATAGTAGTTTAAAAAAAAAAGTTTAAGACAAATTTCAATTCTTGAACCTTGCATATTTTAAGAAATCCTAGTATAGAGTTCAAATGCTAAAAACAGTGGAGGACATGGTCTGAAAGCTAATGCATGTGTTTTTCCCCTGGTGTACTTAGTTTTGCTACAAGCTATATCTTTAAATCATAACGCATGTTTTTGAACAGCAAGGTGTACTGTTTTTTATGGAGTTTGAGGGGACATTTTTGGTTTTCTTTTTTTTACAGACATATGCTTTAAGAAACTTTCGTTTCGTATGAGAGGAGGTTTCCATTCTATTTATTTTTCAATGACATGATGAAAAATATGTAAGATGCATGTTAAAGTCATTTTGATAAATTTATTCCGAAATTAAATTTAAAAAAATGCATGCTCAGATCTTTTTTTTTTGATATAGCATTTAAACAAGCAAATACTTAAATGAAATAAAGAATTTTCAAATTTGGCTTTGATTATAATCATATGTAGCACATTCTGTAGACTAGAATTTTAAATCCCATTTCAGTCATTTCCTATCAGAAGCTTCTTTGTCCTAAGAGTTTAACTTAAAGATTATTGAAAGAAAACAAACTGATTTTGTGACAAATGTCAACAACAAAAAAGAATGATATAGGCTCAATGAACCTGATGTTTTGAATACTTTCAAGCTAAATCACTTTGATGAAGTTTCTGATTTTTCTTGTTGCTGTTTTAATCTATGAGCTGCAGTTTTTCATAATCATATGCATTTCTGATAATCCTGATAACATAGTTAAACACTAATTAAGCATTCAAAATAATTAAAATATCTACATGAATTTCTTCACATGCATATACCTTTAAGACACATTTTAGCTTATTTTCCCAAACTACATCAGCTAGTTCCATCACAGATACTTCAAAAATGATTGTCTTTGCAATCACAATCGATGAGTTGTAATGGCTTTAAACCTTGACCTTGCAGCCAACTGAGCACAAGGATATCATTATACACATGGCCAAGATGGTGGACAACATCACAGTTCCCATGGCGAGGGCAAGCATCCTCTGGCTGATCGGAGAATACAGCGAGCGTGTCCCTAAGATAGCCCCAGACGTCCTCAGGAAGATGGCCAAGTCTTTCATTGAAGAGGTTTGCACATTGGATAAATGTTTAAAATCTTTCTTTGATTTGTCATCTATTGGTCAATATACCTTAAACACATATTGCCTTTAAGTTGATTAAGTGATATAAGTTTAGTTACAACTTCATATATCCCGGTTATATGGTCTCATGCTCAATGCAATTTTTGGGAAATTATTATAAGTGTAACAAAGTTGGTTTCGCTTCTTTATCCACAATTCAAGCTATCCTTGATAATAAGTATGTTCCAACAATAGGTCAATGGTCTTAAGATGAAACATATGAGATAGTCGTCAATACGACATACTGTAGATTTGTGTGCTAACAACAATTATTGGAATTCCCCGTTCTACACGTCTGACTCTGTCCACTGTGAAATGTCCGCTGATTATAAATGACTTACGCGTAAAACTTACACAAAGACACTGACCAAATTAAACCAAAACAAGGCACTTGCACGCAAACTCTAACCTTACACCTATCAGGTACATGGTATACCACAGGTAACATATATCATGTGACACAGACAGTACAGGTACACAGACATACACACTCTTATCTTACACCTACCAGGTACATGGTATACCACAGGTAACATATATCATGTGACACGGACAGTACAGGTACACAGACACACACACTCTTACCTTACACCTACCAGGTACATACATACCACAGGTAACATATATCACGTGACACAGACAGTATGGGTACACGGACACACACACTCCTACCTTACACCTACCAGGTACATACATTCCACAGGTAACATACATCACATAACGCAGACAGTACAGGTACACAGACACAACACTCTTTCCTTACACCTACCAGGTACATACATGCCACAGGTAACATACAGCACGTGACACAGACAGTACGGGTACACGGACACACACACTCCTACCTTACATCTACCAGGTACATACATACCACAGGTACCATACATCACGTGACACAGACAGTACGGGTTCACAGACATACATACTCTTACCTTACACCTACCAGGTACATACGTACCACAGGTAACATACATCACGTGGGTACACGGACACACACACTCCTACCTTACATCTACCAGGTACATACATACCACAGGTAGCATACATCACGTGACACATACAGAACAGGTACACAGACATACACACTCCTACCTTACACCTACCAGTTACATGGTATACCACAGGTAACATACATCTCGTGACACGGCCAGTACAGGTACACGGACACACACACTCTTCCCTTACACCTACCAGGTACATCCATACCACAGGTAACATACATCACATAACGCAGACAGTACAGGTACACAGACACAACACTCTTTCCTTACACCTTCCAGGTTCATTGTATACCACAGGTAACATACATCACTAGACACAGACAGTACGGGTACACAGACACACACACTCCTACCTTAAACCTACCAGGTACATACATACCACAGCTAACATATATCACGTGACACAGACAGTGTGGGTACACGGACACACACACTCCTACCTTACATCTACCAGGTACATACATACCACAGGTCACATACATCACGTGACACGGACAGTATAGGTACACAGACACACACACTCTTACCTGACACCTACCAGGTACATACATACCACAGGAAACATACATCACTTGACACAGACAGAACAGGTACACGGACACACACACTCTTCCCTTACACCTACCAGGTACATACATTCCACAGGTAACATACATCACATAACCCAGACAGTACAGGTACACAGACACAACACTCTTACCTTACACCTACCAGGGACATGGTATACCACAGGTAACATACATCACATGACACGGACAGTACGGGTACAGAGACACACACACTCTTACCTTACACCTACTAGGTACATACATACCACAGGTAACATACCTCACATAACCCAGACAGTACAGGTACACAGACACAACACTCTTTCCTTACACCTACCAGGTACATACATTCCACAGGTAACATACATCACATGACACGGACAGTACAGGTACACGGCCACACACACTCCTACCTTACACCTACCAGTTACATGGTATACCACAGGTAACATACATCTCGTGACACGGCCAGTACAGGTACACGGACACACACACTCCTACCTTGCACCTACCAGGTACATGGTATACCATAGGTAACATACATCACGTGACATGGACAGTACGGGTACACAGACACACACACTTCACGTGACACGGACAGTACGGGTACACAGACACACACACTCCTACCTTACACCTACAAGGTACATGGTATACCACAGGTAACATACATCACGTGACACAGACAGTACAGGTACACAGACACACACACTCCTACCTTACACCTACAAGGTACATGGTATACCACAGGTAACATACATCACATGACACTGACAGTACGGGTACACAGACACACACACTCTTACCTTACACCTACCAGGCACATGGTATACCACAGGTAACATACATCACGTGACACGGACAGTACAGGTAAAAGGTTACAACAGCACTTTGTGTTTTGAATTTGGTTGTACTGGGGGCGTTTAAGGAAAGTTAAGAACTGCATTGATACTTGAAAAAAAGTACTGTGGCATTGTATAGCTATTGATTAGTGAAATATTGCCAAAAAGTGCCAGGAAACAATCTTAATGTTAACAAAGATTATGATACGAAATGTTTTTGTGTTCTCTACCTAAACACAGGAGGACATAGTCAAGCTACAAATATTGAACCTGTCCGCAAAGTTGTGCATCACCAATGCGAAGCAGACTAAACTTTTGTGTCAGTACGTCTTTAACTTGGCCAAGTACGACCAGAACTATGACATCCGTGACCGCTCCCGTTTCCTGCGACAACTCATCCTGCCTGGGGAGAAGGGTGGCGCCTTAGCCAAGTATGCTAAGAAGATATTCCTGCACACCAAGCCAGCACCTGTCCTTGAGTCAAAGTTCAAAGGTAAATCTAAGGCACAAAGTAACCTCTTTTTCATATTTTGGATGGTAGTTTTAAAAATCAATTGGTGAAAACAGCAAGGAAAATCAAAACGGCTTCTTTCGGGTTTTCATTTTCATGCTTTGATATCAAAGGTGAAAAAATTCCATAAATAGGATACTAGACCATAGTCAGATTTAGAAAAAAGGTATATAACTGGTATACTAAACCTATATTTCATTGTACAGTTGTGGGATTGCACAACGTTACACGATGTGGGGTGTGTACACTTTGTATACACAATGTGCGCACAGTCATTTTGGTGCATTGTGCGATTACACAAGTGTAAATATGGATTACTTTCACTAATCTCACTAGTAAGATATTACATCCCTTATATATATTTCATACCTGTACACATACTTCAGACCGGGACCAGTTCCAGCTAGGCACACTGTCCCACATCCTCAACACAAGGGCCACGGGGTACCAAGAGCTTCCCGAGTGGCCAGAAGACGCCCCTGACCCGAGCGTACGTAACATAGAGGTCCCCACGCCCTGGGAAACCAAGTTCCCCTCCAAGAAGAAGAAACCAGAAAAGGAAAAGAAATCCTTCTACTCCGATTCAGAGGAGTCCAGTTCAGAAGGTAAATCAGGAAAATTGTTACAGCGGTGATGTAACAATGTTTTTCATTGGTTAGCAACCATAGATTTCTGGACGGCAGACCAAACACATATGTTCAGTGATGCATGCCCGCAACCTCATTCCAAAATCTACTTCCCATATCTAGGCAATATCATTTGGGTCTAAGCACCATAGAATGGCTTATTCTTAGCAAGACAAAATAGTATGCTTTAAAAAAGTTCATATAAGAATCATAATAATATTTATGCTTCATATGACTCATCTTTACGAAATGCACTATATCATATGTCATATGCATATAAGTCTATCATATATTTAATAATAGAAATTTAGTTGCTATTCTTCAAACTGTTCATTCTCAAGAAATTGAATGCACTTAATTGTCAATATATTGTTATGCCCCCGCCATCAAATTGGGGGGGGGGCATATAGTGTTGCCCATGTCCGTCCTGTCGCGTTGCGTCCCATCCCGTCCCATCCCGTCCCATCCATGAGCTGGGGCATTTATGTCTTACAGATATTTTCTAGTTTTTTTAAAATGTCTAATGAATATTAATGATAATGTGGTTTATGTGTGTAAAAGATGATCACCCTTCTTGTGAATTTACGTAAAAAAAAAAGAAAGAAATCAAATTATAAAAACAAAAGTACCTTAGGCTTTGAGCTTCACTTTTTGTATGACAGATAATGTTGAAAATTCTGATAAATATTGCCATCAACATGATCGTTTAACCCTTTCACCCCTATGTAACTTTAGTAAACTCTACCATGCATTGATATGGAGGGGTCCATTATGCTCTACAGTGGTGAAAGGGTTAAATACATTTACATCATGTACTTTACATATTTCTTGAATGTCTTTACCAGACGATGACAGCGATGAGGACGATAGCTCTAATGAAGATGATGATGAAGAGGAGGATGAAGATAATATTGAAGAGGACAGCTCCGATGAAGAGGATGAGGATAGCTCCGAAGAAGAGGACAGCTCAGACGAGGAAGTTGTCACTCCTGTCAAGAAAGTCAGTAAAAGTCAGAAGAAAGTTTTGTCGGATGAGGATGAAGATGAAACGGAGGACTCCTCTGAGGAAGAAAGTTCAGAGGAAGATAGCGATGACAGCGACAAGAAACCACCACCTAAACCTAAAAAGGTACACATTATTTCAATAAGAGATTGCTTTTACCTCAGATGAAGGAAGATACCACCTCTAAAGACGTAACTGTTGGAATTGTTTTTCCTCAAGTACAGTTCACATTATATCTTTTCCATTTGTTCAGATGATGTCTGAGGGGTTTAATTCCTACTTCCCGAATATTTTTCGGTTTTGATTTTGAATTGTATTTTTCTTTTCTTTTATATTATTTATTCTGCAATAAGCCCAGGGGGTTAACACAAAAAACTCTGACTCAAAGTAGGTATTGATTTATCACTAGTGTAAAGGTAGTTTTTTGTAACTGAAGTTTTCACACAATTTTTTTTTTTATAATGAAGTTAAAAAAAATTGTCCTCTTTCGAGGAGAATACTAGAATTTCTCACCCCCTTGGGGGTGAGATAGGGGAATCTCAACTTGAAGGGAAGATTCTTATGTTGCCAAACACAAGGCTTTGCCGAGTGTTTGGCAACTTAAGAATCTTTCCCCGAGGGTTGAGATTCCCTTATCTTATAACCCACAAGGGGGTGAATGATTCTTTTTCTCTTACCCTGTTCTCCCACTGTTTATCATATACACAATGTAGTGATAACGTTACATGCTAAATTCAGGGTTGACGTGACATTGATGGATTGTTGATGTGACGTCGTTGCATTGTTGAAGTGACGTCATACCATTGTTATGAATAGGGGAATACCCCCGTCTCAACCCTAGGGTGAGACAAGGAAATCTCACACCCGTAAAAGTGCGGATACACCTGTCCAGGGTAAGAGAAACATGATTCTTGATCAGTGATTGTTTATTTCAGAACCAGGCCAAATCTGCACCTGTTAAGAAAACCAAAGCAGAACCAGCCAAGCCATCACACGATTTATTATTGGACCTTGACGATTGTGAGTTCCCGATAAAAATAAAAATGATTACACATTAATTTTTCTATTCCTTTCGATTTTGATTAGTGTGTTTTTAACCCATGGAAGTCCAATTCATTGATTTTGTGTCTCAGTTGTATACTGTATCCAGCTTCGGCAAGTGTCCAAGCCTTTAAAAAAAAAGTTCATTGTGGAAACTGACAGTTATATTATAGTTTTCTATCTTAAAGGAATCAAAATTTCGCTTCAATACATTGCAGCAGTTCCTGAAAATCAAACGAAAAAATATTGAGGATTGTATGACATTTGTTTAAAAGTCAAATATCATTGTCAAAATATCATGCAATCTAAAAATAATATTGGCTTTCAACATTTAGGCCTTTCTTAAATGTAGATAATTATATATTTATAACTGTTATGGATTTTATATTCACAATATAACCAAATTGAGGACATTTATCCTGAAAAAAATCTAATCTTGAATGTCAATTTCACCCTAAATTTTGTGTCGACATTAATTCTTCCCAAAAAGATTTGTACACTTTCCCTTAATTTGATGTTTTGTTATTCATTTCTCAAACCTGTTTGTTTTCCCTTCCTGATTCTCCCACTTTTATCTACAGTTGGACCACCAGGGGGCGGGTTTGCTAGCTCTACCGGAACCCCGGCCGGTGACCTGTTGACCCCCAGTCTAGCGGGCAGCATGTCTAACATGTCTTTAGGCAGTGCTAGCATGTCTGCCAGTAACAGCATGAATGTAAGTAGCACTGCTAGGGGGTATTCAGGGAAGCTTTGTACCCATGATGCATTATCCAAGATGTCCGTCAAATCTTAAAACAGGAATTGTGATTTTCTTCAACTTTGGTAATGTCTTAAGCTTGGTACTGCTGGAGAGCATACAAGGGTCGTCTGCTGGACAGCAGAACGACTCAATAGTGAAGCGAACGTAAAACCACTCGAACAAACAAACAAACATACAGGGATGGTTTGCATGCATAATGCATTAGTCAAATTTGAAAATAGGTATTGCAATTCTGCTATTTTGTCAAGTAACACTGCTAGAAAGTATACAGAGAGGGTTTGGACCAATGATGCATTATCCAAGATGTCCGTCAAATCTTAAAATATGAATTGATATAAAACAGGGTCAATCACTTTCAGTGTTCTTCCATTTTGTTAAATATTTGAGTACTTTCAGGTAGTATACAGGGAGGGTGTTTTACACATGATGCATTATCCAAGATGTCTGTCAAATCTGATAATAGCTGTTGTGATAAAACGATGCACTTTAAGTTTTCTTCCACTTGTTAAGTATCTTAGCACAGCTAGGAAGCATACATTGTATTTAAGTAAGAGTCGGGGCATATGCATTCTTTACAAACATTTTCTAATTTAATGAAAATGGTGTTACCAAGGGCCTGTTCGTTTATGCGGAACAACCGGTTTGACCTTTTATAAATGTAACATTTTCGGGGTATAAATCCTGGCGGACCTGCACATTTTTATGCAGGCCTTGCAAGGCATTGAAAGCAGCATCAGATAACTAGGTCCGACTTTATTAATAAACGAACAACTTTGGTCCGACCGGTTTGACCGTTTAAACGAAAATGGACCAAGATGACTGTCTGCCAACCATGTCTCTTTTGCAAAAACTTTGTTTTCAAGTGCGCATGTGTTGCATGTAATCTTGTGTTTTACAAGCTTCATTAGTTATTAGGATAATAACCATGTATTTTATTTCAAGTTAAGTCTTTTTTATCCAATGTCATGAAAGAAATGTAACCCATGTAATTTGACATTTTCATGCAACACACAAATCTGCATGACAGTGATATTATTTTCTATGCCAATAATTGACATATCATTAAATATCAGTATTCCTTTGAATGTTATATTTTCTTGCAAAAAAGATAAAAGATTGAATCCCCTAATTTTGTAATGCAATTCACAAAAAAATGGATATATCTCGTTGAGAAATGTAGTTGAAAGCTGGATCACCATGAAAAAAACCCAATTTTATGTGTATTTATATATATCCAAAACAAATAGCGTTATTGCATTTCTTTTATCGAAATTGTTCAATTAATCAGAAAGTACAAATATTGAGATTTTTTTCTAACACTTTGCATGCATTATATCAATTCTATTCTAAATTACTAATTTGAATGTTACTGTATTTGAATGAAATGATTCCTGTTAATGTCATGCTCCTGTTTGTGTCATGCTCCCCTTAATGTCATGTTAATGTTTGGAAAATAGAATACTTTTTCTGTTTATTTAAAATACAAAAAACGTAAATTAGTCTCCATTTCACTCCAGAAATATTATTTTGATGAAAACAGATGTCCATACTATTCTCCATGTTGCTATTGATGAATAAGTTTTAATTTTTTTTTTCTTTTTTCTTCCAGTTTAATCCATCATCAATTCCATCCAAAGTTTATGAACTCGTGAACAGGATGGCGGGCAAGGGTTTAACTATTTCTTACAAGTTTACCAGAACTGTTTCAATATTTTCCCCCAAAATGGTCTCCATAGAGATGACATTTGTGAACACTAGTGATAATACGATTTCTGGGATTAAAATAGATAATAAGGTAAGTATTTTACTTATCTAAGTAATTGTTTATCATGTTTATCATAGTTAACTCATTCACCCCAGAAGACTCATTTGAACTCCTCTAATCCAAAGGTTCATTATGAAATTTTAGGGGTGAATGAGTTAAGAATAAAGTGAGTGTTGTGTATGTATTTCTGTTTCCAGGTTTAAAATCCATATCTATAATTAACCAGAGACGAAGTGGTGGATTTGCTCAGAATATGATTCAACCTTATTTCAAATGTGGTTTAGTAATTAACAGCCATTGATATTACAGTTAATTGAATGATATTTTGAGCAATCCGTAACTTCACTTCTATTTCATAAGTGGAATTGTAATTTACAGTAATTGATAACAGAATAATGTGATTTTAAATATTTTGAACAGACCTGTGATTGTGTTTTCAACAAACTTTTATGACTGATTTCAACAATTCCAGGATATTGTAATAGGTTTTATTTTGATAGCCACATAGCACAAACATAGCACAGTTGGCAGCTGTGTGCTAGTCTATTGAATACACAGTTATTATAGGTTCAGACCCTGTAGACTATGGAATGTGGTTGTGTCTAACTCATTCACCCCTGAAGACACATTTTAACTCTTTCAATTCAAAGGTTGGAATAGTTCATTATGAAATTTCAGGGGTGAGTGAGTTAAGACACAACCACATCCCATGGTCACTTACTCATGTGGTGGCTCAACTCCACCTGCCTGGAGTGGAGTACAACATGGTCTGGGCATGATTTGAGTTGTATGGCACTATAAAGGAGCTATTGGTAATGCAGACCCATAAGAAGCAGAATACCTTTACATTAGATTAAACGTTTTACTGGTTGTGCTGTATGACCCTGTAAACAACCTATAGAACCTCCAACACAAACACAAGCACATCTGTGGATGTATAAAATGGGTTTGAGTAAGACTGTACTCATACTCTCTGGACTGTGTTAAATATAAGTGCATGTCATACCTTGTTACTAAATGTTAGTGCCAGGCAATATGCTAGTGCTGCAAAACATGGCATGAAATAGGAAACCTTATGAACACTGAAGTTTTTGGATGAGTAAAACCTAAAATGTATTATATGTTTTGGGAAATTGTTCATTTGAAAAAAAATTAGCATAAATTAATTAATTCATTAGCTAAGTCTATAAACTCTATTATAATATAGTGACTGTTCTGTAATGCTTTATTTTAGAAATTACAGCCTGGAATGGAAATTCATGATTTCCCCGAAATTGGTAAGTAACATATTTTCATATTTTTATTCGCTGTTTTAATTTTACACTGGGGTCATTAATCAGGTCACATCCAGGGGACAGAGCTCAACATTGATAAATATATATTGATTATAACAGATTTGAGGACGTAATAACTACAGATAACAACTTAACAATGATGCTTTGCATCAAAGGTTCCAGATAATGTAAAATTACAGAACATTATAAAATTGAACAAATAACAGTTTCTCTAAGTTGTTCTAAGATCAACAATCCTGGATCAGTTACTGGTAACAATAATGTTTATAATTAAAGATCTTGACAAATACTGACCTATGATAACATCAGAGCTAAATTGAATCCTGCACTTATTAGCATGTCAAGATTCAAATGCTATCAGGTTATTTTAGATTTTGTATCTGCCAATTTTTTGTAGGGAAAGTCGTTTAAAAATGGGTTATCTCCCTTGTGCTAAACACACAGAGCTATATCACACCACTGTGTCAGAATGGTATACATATGATAATTAAAACTCCAACCAGGAAAGGTTTGAAAAAATATAGAACATGGCTCAATTTTAAATATTTTCTGCCTTCCCAGTACATGTATAAACTATTCATGAAACCGTTCTCATGCTCTTGAAAGCATTGAATCTGTGCTCAAACCAACTTTCTTGTAACTCCCTTAAATCATGTCAAAACAATCAAAAGGTCAAATGTAAACATTGAAAACAGTATTTGGCTTTAAGTCTCTTTCATAATTTTCCAAATCATTGACAAAATAGTGTTTTTTATTTATGTTGGTAATTTATAATGGGAACCAGAAATTCAGCTTGAGCACAAAATCCAAGCTTGAGGATGAGAATGGTTTCATATTTTGAATACGGACCCAGACATTCTACAGGAAAATAAATTTCTACTTTCTGTTTTTCTGTTGTATTTTTACGGCCATTCAATGATTTCAATCAATTTACTCGCAGACGGATGCTTTGTTCTTGGCTAATTTCTGTAAATATAATGAATTCAATCTTTACTAATTTTTTGTAATTTCAAAATACAGTAAAATTTCTGTGAAGATCTTACTCCAGCCAAATTTGACATTATAAAGGGGTTTGGAGATAAAAGGAAGACAATTTATGAAGCATATTTAAAGTAAAGAGGAAAAGAATTAAAAAATATTTTGGCAGTAAGCAAGGGGCGAATAAAATGTAAGGCATTGTGTTGGGGTTTTACTGTATATAAATGATGGGCATTGTGTTGAGATTTTACTGTATATAAATGATGGGCATTGTGTTGAAATTTTACTGTTGCTGAACACGGGAATTTAAACTGCATGTATTCTGAATGATAAGTAATGCTAATTAATTGGGCATCATGTAAAAGGTAAACATTCAGATCATTTTTCTGGAGTGCCAAAATTTCATATTCTGTGTTCATCTGTATGGAATACTTATACCTAGTTGTCACAAGTTCACAGGGACCGCACTGCTAAGTGTTATTGTCTGCAATCACTTGCCCTCCACCACTTGGTTGCAGGTTCGAAGCTTATCTTAGGTGTCACCAGGTCGTGTCCACAGGTCATTGGTTTTTCTCCAGGTACTCCAGTTTCCTTCACCACCAAACCCTGGCTCATCCTTAAATGATCATATATAGCTGTTAATAGGATGTAAAGCAAAAACAAACCAAATTACAATAGTTCAATTCCTACATTATGAAAGATGGTTGAAAGACTTTTCTATCTGTGAGTGAAATCATTTTGTGAATTTTGCCCAAAAAACATATGTGTTTCCAATGTCCCATCCATTCCATGATACTCCAGGGGTTACACTCACTTGCTCTCTCTACATCCATGGAATATGTCATGACAAAATTGAAACACAAGGCAAGAAATTTAATTTGAATTCAATAAATTTTTGATATCATTTCAATATTCTCCTGCAGGTAACTGTTTTGCTTTGATTTATTAGTTGTAATTTCCAATGTTTTAATAACGATTAGACCTTGATTGTAGTTGGAAACACCAAGAAATTTGACTCATAAAAGTTTGATTCATTAATGTAATATCAGTAGTGTTTTGTACAGAGAAAAAAATCTGGGCACGTGGAGAAAAATGAATCTATGATGAAGTTCAATTTATGGAAGTTTGACTATAATTTTTCCAAAAGAATTTCAGGGGGCCCATTGAATTAGAGCGGGCACCCTTATGTCAAATACCGTGAGTATACACTCCTTTAGACTAAATGATACACAAAGCTAGCCATTGGTATAACATTCATAATTGATTCACCCATGAAAGATGGCTTAAATGGCTGTCACAAGTGGACTCAAATTTAAGTAAGTTATTCAGTATGAAGAAAATATTTACCTACTGTCACATAGGGTGAATTTTTAGCGGTAATAATATTTGGTGATTTTAAGCTCTAAAAGCTAAGTTAATGTTTGGTGGTTTAAAATTCGGCAGTTTTTCATAAACCTGATTTTTTTTATTTAGCATCTTATATAATGGTAAAAATGCAGGTTTCAAGAGGTTTGTTTCCATCTGATATTTAAATTGTCAAGCTGGTTAAACCGTTTATGACAATATGTTACGTATTGTGAAAATTACAATTCTGTATTTACCAGGTATTTCTGTTGTGCCTGTCAGCATTTCTATTTTTCATGTTGCCATGCAACTAATGACACTCTATGTTAATCAATGCCACCTGGAGCTATATACCATGTTACTGAGAATCAGAACGCAAAATAGCCAAAGGTGGAAATGTCAACTGTGGGCAAGTAGGATCTGAACGATGTATATGTGGACTCGCTGAATTGTGAACTTGAAGCTCCTCTAAAACCTGTGTATGATATTGAACATGAGATAATTCTATTTGAGTGTGTTAAATGTGGGTTTATTGGATCTGTCTGGCGATGAAGATGTGGACCCACCAAATTTTGAACTTTAAACGCCACTTAATAATCAATATTGTATATAAGTTACATATAACTGTTATACTTGAATATTTGTGAAAATATAATATAACAGTGTTTTGGATTATAGGTCTGCTATATCAAGCTTGAGTCGATTTTGCTGAAATTTATTTTTTGCCTATTTCAATTTAGCCTAGCTACTATACCTTGAACAATCAGGGAAGGGTTAAATAAATAGCAACAGTCACTCTATGTCCAAGCTTATATGATTATGGGAAGGATAAGTAAGAAGCAAACATTGAGAAAGTTGGTTTTGCTAATGATTTTCATCAGCAGGTATCTTCTAT
>NW_018407191.1:151553-193290 GCF_002113885.1 Mizuhopecten yessoensis | reverse complement strand
TTCATACTTTCCCATTCTGTGTTCCTCCTTCACACTTTCATACTTTCCCATTCTGTGTTCTTCCTTCACACTTTCATACTTTTCCATTCTGTGTTCCTCCTTCACATTTTCATACTTTCCTATTCTGTGTTCCTCCTTCACACTTTCCATCTTTCCCATTCTGTGTTCCTCCTTCACACTTTCATACTTTCCCTTTTCAACTGTAGAATTAACACAAAAGTCACAATTTGCTCATGGGGGTATGTTTTGGGAATCATCCTGTCCATCCGTCTGTCTATGATCTTGTAATTAAGAGCAACTTCTCCTAATTTGGCACAGTGAAAGTTCATCATATATACATGTGCATGAAGAGAGGAATTTGCTATTCAACTATTTTACCTGGAGTTATGGCCATTGAAACTGTAACTTTCCACTCCCGAAACGTTATAAGTGCAACTCATCCCTAAACTGTTTGTTGGGTTGTTTTGTAACTTGGCACAGTCAATTAAGTACATCATATGTAGATGTGCATGATGGAAGGTTTCTGTGATTTGTTTATCATAACCCTTGCAAACAAAGTTTCGTTATCTAGATAAGATAAAGTTGTCTTAATTAGTGAGCGTGCTCAAAGTCTCTATAGTTTTGAGTTGTTTGATTATATGGGAGTTCACCATTGTTTAGCCCTTCTTGAATTTGGCAACCCATAGTAGCTTGCCATGGTTTCGTAATGATAATAATAATAATAATATACAACATTTGATATAACGCCCTATCTAGCTAACATAAGCCACTCTAAAGCGCTTTACAGTACATAAATATACAATTAATACAATTAGGATATACACATTTTTGAGGAATTCGCAGGAGCTGCCTTATCAGGCGCTAACTACTAGTCCTATGCCACCTGGCTAATATCCCCCTATGTGTGTATGCCTGCGTGTGTGCTGGAGATGTATTGTGACTATGGACAACTTTAATGTATAGGGCTATGTTTTCTAATGGACTTGATTCTTTTTTCAGCTTCTTTGGGACAAGGCGCATCTACTTCAGTGCTGCTGGCTATCAACTTTAATGACACAACCCAGCCAGCTAAGTTTGATATCTGTACCCAGGACACTAAGTTTGCCGCCAGCATCACGGCTCCTGTAGGAGAACTTCTACTGCCCCACACCATGAGTGAGAGTGAATTTTTACAGCAGCAAGGTCAGTAAATATTAATGTTAGTCTCAATACGGGGCATTAGTTGTTAATTACAACTGGGACCTGAAGTACTGCAAAAGTGCAAATTATCGCAGCATGGAAACGAAAATAGTTTTTAATGTTTAGTAAATTAGCCAGGAAGTATCCACATGCGATATTTATATAGAAATTGTATAGATTATAACCAAAAAAAATTGTGTATATAGACTTCAGAAATATTGTCAATCTGAAAAATTCTACTCTGCGATCAGTTTGAAGAATCACAACACTAACGCTTCAACTTGCTAGAATTTCTATTTTTCAGTATAGTTCATGCGACACTCCCATACTTGTGGGTTTCCTCCAACTCCCCCTGCACTCTGCTGCCATCAAGGACAACAAGAGTGATTTAAAGAAGTTGATAAAACTTATTATACCCCTGCAACGAAGTTAGGGGGGTATACTGGAATCACCCTGTCTGTCTGTCTGTCTGTCTGTCTGTCTGTCTGTCGAAATACCAAATTAAAATGCGGTGCACAACTACATAAGATACATCTATCTGTCGTCCACAGTAACTTGTCTGTGCAAATCCTCCTTAAGTTAACTAACAAGTGGATTTCATTGAAACTTTGCATGAATGATCAGTATCTTATGTAGTTGTGCACTGGCATTTTAATTTGGGATTTTGGACCCTTTTTGATGGAGTTATGCCCCTTTGTGCGAAATACTTGTCCGTGCAACTCCTCCTTAACTAACAGGTGGATTTCATTGAAACTTTGCATGAATGATTGGTATCTTATGTAGTTGTGCACCGGCATTTTAATTTGGGATTTCAACCCTTTTTGGTGGAGTTATGCCCCTTTTTGCGAAATACTTGTTACTGTTGGGAGACTATTTGCTTTGCCTTAGTTAGCCTTTAGCTTACAGTTCTAGTTTTTTACTTGTTTTAAAATGAATTGAATTGTCTCTAATGATGCAACAATGGTCATAGTAACAGTGCTGGCATTGTTAGGGTTTACACACCTGCCCCTCTGTTTAAAAGTAGTTTAGACGATGAGGGTTTCCACATTTTTGGCTCCTAGCATCCTCAATGAGTCCTAGAAGGACGAAACAGCTGTATGATGCAGTGTAATTCACTATAAGCTTACTGTATCTATATTACAAAATGTTAAAAGTGCAACCACATGTTGTGTGGGATATTCGTCTTTGTAGTATATATAGTAACACTGTTGGCATTGTCAGGGTGTGAAGTACCAAGTAACAGTACTGACGTTGTCAGGGTCTGTAGTACATAGTGACAGTACTGACTTTGTTAGAGTCTGTAGTACATAGTAACAGTGTTGACATTGTCATGGTCTGTAGTACAAAGTAACAGTACTGACGTTGTCAGGGTCTGTAGTACATAGTGACAGTACTGACATTGTCAGGGTCTGTAGTACATAGTAACAGTACTAACATTGTCAGGGTCTGTAGTACATAGTAACAGTAATGACATTGTCAGGGTCTGTAGTACAAAGTAACAGTACTGACATTGTCAGGGTCTGTATAGTAGTACAAAGTAACAGTACTAACATCGTCAGGGTCTGTAGTACATAGTAACAGTACTGACTTTGTCAGGGTCTGTAGTAAAAAGTGACATTACTATCATTGTCAGGGTCTGTAGTACATAGTAACAGTACTAGTACTGATATTGTCAGGGTCTGTAGTACTAGTAACAGTACTAGTACTGACATTGTCAGGGTCTGTAGTACTAGTAACAGTACTAGTACTGACATTGTCAGGGTCTGTAGTACATAGTAACAGTACTGACATTGTCAGGGTCTGTAGTACAAAGTAACAGTACTAACATTGTCAGGGTCTGTAGTACATAGTAACAGTACTAGTACTGATATTGTCAGGGTCTGTAGTACTAGTAACAGTACTAGTACTGGCATTGTCAGGGTCTGTAGTACCTAGTAACAGTGTTTACATTGTCAGGGTCTGTAGTACATAGTAATAATACTAGTACTGACATTGTCAGGGTCTGTAGTTCATAGTAACAGTACTGACATTGTCAGGGTCTGTAGTACAAAGTAACAGTACTAACATTGTCAGGGTCTGTAGTACATAGTAACAGTTTTGACATTGTCAGGGTCCGTAGTACATAGTAACAGTACTGTCATTGTCAGGGTCTGTAGTACATAGTAAAAGGACTGACATTGTCAGGGTCTGTAGTACATAGTAACAGTACTAACATTGTCAGGGTCTGTAGTACATAGTAACAGTGTTGACACTGTCAGGGTCTGTAGTACATAGTAACAGTGTTGACACTGTCAGGGTCTGTAGTACATAGTAACAGTGTTGACACTGTCAGGGTCTGTAGTACATAGTAACAGTGTTGACACTGTCAGGGTCTGTAGTACATAGTAACAGTGTTGACACTGTCAGGGTCTGTAGTACATAGTAACAGTGTTGACACTGTCAGGGTATGTAGTACATAGTAACAGTACTTACATTGTCAGGGTGTGTAGTACATAGTAACAGTGTTGACATTGTCAGGGTCCGTAGTACATAGTAACAGTACTGTCATTGTCAGGGTCTGTAGTACATAGTAAAAGTACTGACATTGTCAGGGTGTGTAGTACATAGTAACAGTGTTGACATTGTCAGGGTCTGTAGTACATAGTAACAGTGTTGACATTGTCAGGGTCCGTAGTACATAGTAACAGTACTGACATTGTCAGGGTCTGTAGTACATAGTAAAAGTACTGACATTGTCAGGGTGTGTATAACATAGTAACAGTACTGACATTGTCAGGGTCTGTAGTACAAAGTAACAGTACTAACATTGTCAGGGTCTGTAGTACATAGTAACAGTGTTGACATTGTCAGGGTCTGTAGTACATAGTAACAGTACTGACATTGTCTGGGTCTGTAGCACATAGTAACAGTACTGACATTGTCAGGGTCTGTATAGTAGTACAAAGTAACAGTACTGACATTGTCAGGGTCTGTAGTACATAGTAAAAGTACCGACATTGTCAGGGTGTGTATAACATAGTAACAGTACTGACATTGTCAGGGTGTGTAGTACATAGTAACAGTACTGACATTGTCAGGGTCTGTAGTATATAGTTACAGTACTGACATTGTCAGGGTCCGTAGTACATAGTAACAGTACTGACATTGTCAGGGTCTGTAGTACATAGTAACAGTATTGACATTATCATGGTCTGTAGAACAAAGTAACAGTACTGACATTGTCAGGGTGTGTAGTACATAGTAACAGTACTGACATTGTCAGGGTGTGTAGTACAAAGTAACAGTCCTGACATTGTCAGGGTCTGTAGTACATAGTAACAGTACTGACATTGTCAGGGTCTGTAGTACATAGTAACAGTATTGACATTATCATGGTCTGTAGAAGAAAGTAACAGTACTGACATTGTCAGGGTGTGTAGTACATAGTAACAGTACTTACATTGTCAAGGTCTGTATAGTAGTACAAAGTAACAGTACTGACATTGTCAGGGTCTGTAGTACATAGGAACAGTGTTGACACTGTCAGGGTCTGTAGTACATAGTAACAGTAATGACATTGTCAGGTTCTGTAGTACATAGTAACAGTACTGACATTGTCAGGTTCTGTAGTACAAAGTAACAGTACTAACATTGTCAGGGTTTGTAGTACATAGTAACAGTACTGACATTGTCATGGTCTGTAGTACATAGTAACAGTACTGACATTGTCAGGGTCTGTAGTACCTAGTAACAGTACTGACATTGTCAGGGTCTGTATAGTAGTACAAAGTAACAGTACTGACATTGTCAGGGTCTGAAGTACATAGTAACAGTACTGACATTGTCAGTGTCTGTAGTACATAGTAACAGTAATGACATTGTCGGGTTCTGTAGTTCATAGTAACAGTACTGACATTGTCAGGTTCTGTAGTACATAGTGACATTGATGACTTTGTCAAGATGTGTTGTTGACTTTGTCAGGGTCTGTAGTACATAGTAACAGTACTGACATTGTCAGGTTCTGTAGTACATAGTGACAGTGATGACTTTGTCAAGATGTGTTGTTGACTTTGTCAGGGTCTGTAGTACATAGTAACAATGTTGACGTTGTCAGGGTCTGTAGTACATAGTAACAGTAATGACATTGTCAGGGTCTGTAGTACATAGTAACAGTGATGACATTGTCAAGGTGTGTAGTACAAAGTAACAGTACTGATATTGTCAGGGTCTGTAGTACATAATAACAGTACTGACATTGTCAGGGTGTGTGTGTAGTACATAGTAACAGTACTGACATTGTCAGGGTGTGTAGTACATAGTAACAGTACTGACATTGTCAGGGTATGTAGTACATAGTAACAGTACTGACATAGTCAGGGTCTGAAGTACATAGTAACAGTACTGATATTGTCAGGGTCTGTAGTACATAATAACAGTACTGACATTGTCAGGGTGTGTAGTACATAGTAACAGTACTGACATTGTCAGGGTCTGTAGTACATAGTAACAGTATTGACATTGTCAGGGTCTGTAGTACATAGTAACAGTACTTACATTGTCAGGGTGTGTAGTACATAGTAACAGTACTGACTTTGTCAGGGTCTGTAGTACAAAGTAACAGTGATGACTTTGTCAAGATGTGTTGTTGACATTGTTAGGGTCTGTAGTACAGATAGACATTGTTAGGGTCTGTAGTACAGATAGACATTGTTAGGGTCTGTATAGTACAGATTGACATTGTTGAACTTGTCAGGTTGAAGTTGCTGACATTGTCAGGGTGTGTTGCTGACACTATCAGTGTTATGTGATGGAGAGGTTGACAGCGTCAACATCAGTGTCCTTATCAACCTGTGGTTGCTGTGGCTGTTTATTGATCCCACTACCGGTAGTACACAATATACTTTGTAGATCTTTATTGTACCTGTCAGGCTCCAAAACTAATCAATGTATCTACAGAGACTAATATAGTAAATGTTCTCCAAACTAATTCATTTTCAATTTTGATTTCCCTGATACCGAAATTAAGAAGGTTTACACTGTTCACAATTTACCTTTATATCATCTGGTTAACCAAGAGGCAAATAATGTTTTAAAAAACTAGAATTTTTTCCAAAAATCTTACACTAAATCTCAGGAGAGGTGCCAAATAAATGTTTTCAAGCTTAATATAAATCATTTCAATATTTTTTAACAAATTTTAAATTGTATTGATGTGACATACAAAGAAAGTGCTATTAATTATATCCTGAAATCTTGAGTGGGAAAGTAATAGGGTTTTAAATGTTCAAGTTTTGTGTCATTGAATTCATTTTAAATCAAATCTCATTGATTTGAAGTTTTATTTCAATCAAAATGTTGGGAACATTTACTGTATTACACAGATCAATGTTAACATTGTCACCTGTCAGGTGTGTTCTGTACAGGTAAAGCGTACAGGTAGCTTCCACTTCATCAATATCACCCATCAATTATTGCTGGTTCGTGTTTGTCTAACACTCACGGGTCACGTTAACGTTATGCATGCAACGCCGACTTAATTATCCTCCAATTTATTTCGTGTTGACGCAGTCAACCAGATTATTTGAACTGAAATTATTTAGACCTACTGCTGTGTCATTGGTTTCTCTGTCCAGTTATTGTTAGGTGTAGAAGTACCTATAATATAGAACATTTGTGGCGGTGTACTAACAGTAAAGAAGAAATTAATGATATTCTATCTTTGTGCTGAAACTCCTTTTGTATAATTAAAATTTACAAAGAAAGAAGAGAACATTACACAGTTAAGTACATAGAAGCCGATGTTCAGAAACTTACCTTTCTAAAAAATAAAGTAGATGGCGAAAAAGTTAATTGGTAGGGTTATCTTACATTAGTATATATATTATATATAATAATATACAAGGGAAGGACTGGAGGGTTTTTTAGGGAAGAAAGACAATGTCTGGTTAATTTATTTCACACAATTTATCTCTATGAAATTGTTCTGGCCGAAAATATTGGTTCACAATGTATATCATACTATAATTACGCAAGCCCAGATATCTTCAAAAACAAATATCTGGTATTATACCTTAGATACAATACCAGGCATTCACTAGTACAAATGTTGTATCTTGCATAACCTGCAGTGCAAATATTGCTGAAATACTAAATCAGTCACTCATTAAATATTGATTAGCACAAAACTAGATATCTTACAAATCAAATTGAAGTTGAAATACAGAACAACCCATGTGACTTGTTATTAGGTTATAAAGAAAAACCAACCTTAATTGTTTCTACTCCTGAAAACCTGAAAAGCTTTTAGCTAAATTTGAAGTATTTAAGCTTCCTTGACAGAATGGGCTTGAATTTCTAATTGTCTGTCATTCTATCTCCAAAGGGCTTAGTGGTTGGGCAATAAAGTGGAAAACCAGAATACATTTCCAATTTTCTCTTCGGTTACCTCCATAATTCATGCTTTTACGTGTGAATGGTTCTGATCTCACATGTTACAATTTGTTGAAAACTGAAATAAAAATAGATCTGTATAAGGCCAAATGTTCTGTTTGGTTATTAGCTCACCTGGCACGAAGTGCCAAGTGAGCTTATGCCTTGGCTCGGCATAAAAAACCTTTAAACAACTTGTTCTGAATAACCAAAAGGCTCAGGATGTTGATATTTTGTCAGTAGCATGCTGGGATCAAGGACTACTATCTTTGTTAAAGTGAATGACTTTTACTTATATTCAAGGTCACAGGGGTCAAATTTGTTTAAAATCTTTAAACGACCTCTTCTGAATAACTATGGGTCCCAGGATGTTGATACTTTGTAAGTTGCATCCTGAGATGAAAGGCTATAAAATTTGTTCAACATAATGACTTTGTTCGACTTTCAGTCACAGGGGTGAAATGTTTTAAAAAATAATAACAGGTTCTTTTGAATGAATTTTAATCATAAATACTGATATTTTGCCTGTAGCTATATTTTAGATAACTTTTAAGGTTTCAAGTGTGAGATTTATACCAGGTGAGCGATGCAGGCCCATTGGGCCTCTTGTATTTTGTTAGCTCACCTGACCAAAGGGCAAGTGAGCTTATGCGATGGTGTGGCGTCCGTCTGTCTGTCCGTCCGGCGTCCGGCGTCCATCTATCTGGCGTCAACTTACTTTAAACAAATTCTATTCAGTAACCAAAAGGCCTAGGATGATGATATTTGGCCAGTAGCATGCTGGAATCAAGGGCAACCAAGTTTGTTCAAATAAATGACCTTCATCCATTTTCAAGGTCACAGGGGTCAAATATGTTAAGATCTTTGAACGACTTCTTCTGAAGAACCAAGAGGCCTATGGTGATGATATTTGGCCAGTGACATGCTGGGATGAAGGGTTACCAAGTTTATTCAAACAAAAGACCTTCTCCCATTTCCAAGGTCACAGGCATCAAATATGTTTTAAACCTTTAAAACAACTTCTTCTCAATAACCAAACAGCCTTGGGTGATGATATTTGACCAGGAACATACTGGAATGAAGAGCTACCAAGTTTGTTAAAACAAATGACCTTCACCCATTTTCAAGGTCACAGGGGTCAAATATGTTTAAAACCTTTAAACAACTTCTTCTGAATACCCAAGAGGGAAAGGATAATGATATTTCACCTAGGCCAGTAACATGCTGGGATGAAGGGCTACCAAGTTTGTTCAAACGAATGACCTTCGCCCATTTTCAAGGTCGCAGGGTTTTAAACGACTTCTCCTGAATTACCAAGAGGCCTAGGGTTATGATATTTTGCCAGTTAGTTGCTGGGATGAAGGGCTACCAAATATGTTCAAATGAATGAACTTCACTCATATCCAAGGTCACAGGGGTCAAATATGTTAAAATCTTTGAACGACTTCTTCTGAATAATCAAGAGGCTCAGGGTGATGATATTTGGCCTGTAGCATGCTGGGATGAAGCGCTACCAAGTTTGTTAAAATGAATGACCTTGACAATTTTTCATGGTCACAATGGTCAAATATGTTTAAAACCTTTAAGCAACATCGTAATAACCAAAAGTCCTAGGATGATGCTGTTTGGCCAGTAGCATGCTAGGATAAAGGACTACCAAGTTTGTTCAAACGAATGACCTCGACATATATTAAAGGTCACAGGGGTCAAATATGTTTAAAACCTTTAAACGATTTCTTCTCAATAAGCAAAAGGCTAAGGGTGATGATATTTGGCCATGCAGTAACATGCTGGGATTAAGGACTACCAGCTAGGTTTTTTCAAATGAATGACCTTCGCCCATATTCAAGGTCACAGTGGTTACTACATGTTTAAATATTTAAATGACTTGTTCTGTATTACTAAAAGGTCCAGGGTAATGATATTTTGCCAGAAGCATGCTTGGTTGGACGACTATAAACTTTGTTCAACCTCATGTCCTTGTTTGACATTTAAGGTCACAGGAGTCACATGTTTAAATCTTTTAATAATTAGGTTCTTATGAGTCAAACACTGATATTCTGCCTGTAGCTGTATTTTAGTCAACTTTTAAGATTATTTGTGAGATTAATACCAGGTGAGTGGTTCAGGCCCATTGGGCCTCTTTTTAAACGTCCTATTAACATCCAAGGTAATTTAAGGACGCCCAAACCTTCTGAAAAAGGTTCTATATTTGTTTTATGTAATAACTTAATTCAAACAAATACAGGGCATTGTGCCAAAAGGATTCGCATCTCTTTATTTTTCATTGAGTTCTCCTGGAGCCACTGAAGTGAAATTTGACATCCTGAAAGAATAAATTGATCTATTTTTTTTCATTTCATATTTTTCAGTGGAACGATTATCAAAATGTGGTGAGTTATTCTTGGAAATAAATTTTCAATGCCGTTATTTTGTAAGACAAAGAACAAAATGGCACAGTAAAATTGATTTCATCTGAATAACTTGTCATACCTCAAAAACCAGTCAACACAAATGAATAAAAATATTCTCAGATTATTGTATACAAACTTGTCTTTCAGTATATCAAATTTTGTTTTAATAGCAATTGTAATTAGCCGCAGAAAATTCCGATAAAAAATGGAGAAAATTTGAGGGAAAAAACGCTAATCATTTGGCATAATGTTGAAGCTACAAAAACAAAGCATGTTCATATATAATAGCATTCTCATACTAAGTTATATTCACAAACCATTTAATATAATTCAATAACCTGATTATTCATCAAGTATTTTCTCACTTGAATGGGAATTTGAGTTTGAATTGTTGAAGCTCATATGTCAATATTGGAACTCTTCATTGTTTTATTATGTTTTCATTGAAAAGTTGGGGATTTAGAACATTTTACATCAATGGATGGCAGAGAAAACCACAATTATATTATTTATTTATTTACTTCATATTTATTTAACGTTACTCCGGAAATAACTAACCATCCTCATTGTAACCATGACAGCAGATTGTGGCCGCAATTCATAGGCTACAAGAGCAGGAGTGAATTTTGAGAGATATTCAGTTTTCGTTAAAACTGTATAATTTAATTTGGATTATTCCCCAAATGCTAGACTCTTTTCAGGTTATATATTTTGTATAACCTAAAGAAATAGACAACACAAAAAGTGATGGTGTCTTAATTCACTGCAATGTTTGGAGCAGTGTATGTAATTCTAATATCTGATTGGTTGAAGTTGCCAGCGAATGAAATTAAACTGTGCAATGATGTGTTTTATGTAAAAAAAAAAAGTTTTTATCAGAAATTAACAAATATTCATCTGTTATAAACTAACAAATGTTGTCTATCTCTTTGAATTAAATTATTACGGGTAGCCATGATTATTTTTGGGGTTAAGGTAACGGCAGATATAAGTACAAAAAATGTCCTGTGTGCACTTTTGTGAAAGAGCATACAGTTTTTTCGGTATTTACCATGTAACCCCAAAAACCATCCTGGTTATCCTTATATATATATCATGTTGGTATTGTTTGATATCGTTTACTTTATCAAATTAAAGAATGAACTTAATACACGTATTGAAAACAAAACACAAATTACAAAAGACGCATCAACCTATGAAGATGGACACTGTACAATTTAATGTCAGTGGAATCAGAATGAAAAAATAAGCAACTGTACATTATGTATCCTTTACAAATACACTAGATTATAACCAGATAAGTTACAAGCTTCATATAACTCTCAGACATACATTATACTGTTAGTATCTAATATTTACAAGGGTATACTGGGGTAGAAATGACACATTTATAGTACTGGGCTGTAGGCAGATTTTGAACATTCTCTTACCCCCACCCATTACTTGGGCCTAGCCAGTATATATTGACTATATTGAAATATTTTCACTTTAACTTTGACATAAAATCTTCTAGTCCTGATGAGTGTCTGCTGTGAAATTTTACAAAACCAGATCTCTTACATGATATGTACAGCTATCATGTAATTGACAGAACCATGCAGACATCTGACGAATCCTCGACATCAGTCCGACAGATATATTTTAGGACTTCGGCCATATGATCAGTGGCCACTGTGGTCTGACTGATGATAAAACATACTTAATCTTCACTGTTTATAAATGTGAACATTGGGTAGGGTTTAATGACAAAGGGATATCTGATTATTCAATAGGGAAGTTGATCCTTGGATGTCCTTTAGGGTACAGAAGTGTCGGGCATTTCCCTATTGTACTCTGAGTTCACATATCATTTGCTGTACCAGGGGGGTATCATGCTCCGTCATTTGTTCTGTAATTGAATGCATGCGTTATCGATTATGGCCCTATTTCATTTATAATTCATCGTCATATGGAATTATTTTTTCTAATGGTAGCTAATTGTTGAACGTCTACACATATTTTTCTGCACCTCAGGCCAGAGCATTGTATTTCTGAGGCAGCTGCTTGCTGATATCTCTGATCGGGCGAGGGGAGATGTGGGAGTTGTTTTAGTGCAGTATTTAATTACGAGAGTAATAAACATGTTTGGTTGATTTAATTGCAACCTTTACCAAAACTAAAATCGACTTAATCACTTGGTTGTACCAAAAATAGAATAAACTAAATCACTTGGTTGGACTTAATTAAAACAAAATCAAATTAATCACTTGGTAATGGACCAAAACTAAAGTCGACTAAATTGCTTGGTTGGCCCAAAACTAAAGTCAACTGATTCATATAGTTGGACATGGTGGGACCAAAATTTAAATTGACTTTATCCCTTCGTTGGACTTAATTTAAACTTAAATCGACTGAATTACTTAGTTGGATCAAAACTAAAATCGACTTAATCACTTGGTTGGACCAAAACTAAAATTGACTGAATCACTTGGGTGAACTAAATTTGAACTAAAATCTACTAAATTACTTGGTTGGATGTGTCATTTAAGGAAAGGTAAAAAATGCAGAGAGTTTAAACTAGGCATTAAGGGCCACAAAATGTCCTTAATGTTCGGGTTAAAATGCAGAGAATTTGGAACCAATTATGTAAGACCAATAGAATGTCCTTAACTTCAGGTGTCTGAAGAGTCCGGGTTCAAAATGGAAAATCTCAAACTGGCCATTGGTGATCAGGCATTCATGAAGTCCTGAAATTATGATAAGGTGTTCGGTAAAGTTTGGTTTTGATGTTCCTGGCAGAATGAGATATTAGTCAATACAGTATAATTGTAATCTTGTCAATGTCATCTTTGGGACAATGATAACACCTCGTGTCAATGTTGTGACGCCAGAGCTGTCTGGACCCAGTCGTAGCCCTAAATTATTCAAATTGAAATACATGGCCATTAACTACAGCGAGACAAATAATCAATTTTAAGTTCAATAAGTAGTGCAGTGTATTTATCACATGTCAGCTGTGAAATGTGATGTTCACCGAGACACTAATTATTTTCTTGTCAAAAAATTAATTACTTTCAGGATGAATTTAAGGGTACCTGGTATGTACATATAAGTAACATTAAACAAAAATAGTTCCATTGCAATGAAACCAAAACTAAATTCAATATATATATAGCGGAAAGTAGGAAGTTCGTAAAACATGATATTAACCATAATGTAACATTAAACAACATGATATCATACCAAATTGTGTTATTAAGTAGCATGATATCAAGTGAATTCCACCCTATTTTAGATATCAAACTTGTCGATAACAAAACTGTATTTACTCCCAAAAAGGTCAAGTAAAAGTATCATTGTACTGTGAAACTTTGTTCATCCAAGTCTGATAATCGTTCCATCTCAAATATTTCAGTGCTTGTTATATAATTAGTTACCAATAAATGTTATTTCTTATTTCATAATTAGTTTGGAAAGATTTTTCATTCTGCCCTTTTTTAAGGGGATCAATATGTCCACAAAGTGTTTTACTATAAATTGCAATAATTTCCCACCACCAAAAAATTCATCCTAGAATTTGAAGTAATTCAACATGTGTTCATTTCAACAATATATATTCTTACCTATACTGCAAAGCTACCTACATACATGTATAAGTCAGATCCTTTTTTTATTTGTAGCTTAATTACTCGTTTGTTCAAAGGCAAAAATTTATAAAGTACCCTGATGATGAGAAACGTTTTACAAATACTCTGCCCTAATGTTGTCTTCAAACTCCAAGGATTCCATTCTTGATATAATCATGTTCACCCTTGGGCTATATTGCAGATGATACTAGTCAAAACATACTGTCAGCATATATATTTTAGTGGTAGTCTTATTTTAGCAGTTTTCGGGCTTTAGGTGTTGTGCTAGATTATGAATGCGCTTAATTGACGTTCCAATATCTTGTTTTCTATCACATATTATGTGGATGTGCTGATTCATCTATGAGCTGATGTGTTTCGTTGTTGCTCTAAATTTTGGGTGTGTTAAAATAAGTACATTTACAGTATTCTAAGGGTAAAGAAGGACATGTTTATCAAAAGCATAACCATTGGACTTTAAAGATGTCACGATGTATGCAATGGTACAGTTTTACCTATTTGTTTTAGTCAGTTTTCTCTTGGAAGACTTACTTGAAACATTTCATTAATTATCTCAAATAACCTTTGTTGATAAGTAAAACAATATTTCATTCTTTTTCTCTTTTTTTTTTTACAGGAAAACTTGGTGGCATGCATGAGAATTCTGGAAATGTGAAGTTAGCACCGTCCAAGTCCGATCCCAAGTCTATTTGTATATGTGTTCACACTGTTGCCAATGTATTACAAGTGCCCTCCTCGAATGAAAACCTGTTCATATTCGCCGCTCGCACATTAGCCACGGGTACTCTTACACTAATATCGGTCCGGACCAAGGACGAAACTGCCAAATTGACCGTTAATTGTGAGAAAATGGTCATCGGCACGATGCTGCACAAGGAAATTAAGAACCTGCTGAGCAAGAGCTAGCCTCAAATATTTCTGAACAACAAGTTTTTATAAAAACAAAAAATTTATAAACCAGTGCTTGATAAACAGAAATTCTTTTCTCAAAGTTCTATAATTATTTTGGTTCTATAATTATTTTGGACCTATCTTAAGTATTAATGTGAAATATGTTTACTGTTGTGGCTACTGTTTGTAAGTGAACAAATTGGAGGGGGTTGCAATGTAACATAAGTAGTCTTAGCTGAAAGGCCAGTTCTCACATCAGCTGTTCATGTTTAAGATGTATTCTTGAGGGGATGTTGAACAATTTTTGTTTTGTCAACATTTTATTTTATTAACATTTTACGTTGTCGATGAAAGCTAAACATGTATTGTATTTATCCTACGATAAAGCCCAAGGGGGCAAGCACCTAATTTCTGACTATATTGTGGTTTAAAACGGGTGTGGCGATATGTTGAAATATACAGGAAATATTGAAAAGAAAAGATGAAAAGGGGACATTAAAAACATGTTGGCAGTAAGCAAAATGAAATATTAAAGATGACTTTGGGGGCATGAAATTGACTTTTACTGATATGTTGCAAATTGAATTTTCAATATGCTGTAAAGTGAATATTTTATTGGTTGTTTTTTTCACACATTTGAGTGAGTATAACTTTGCAATGCAGCGATTCTCACTTTCTATGTTGTCATTATGTTCACAGCATTATAGGAAAATGATATATGTAGGTACCTTTTATCCTGATATGTCAAATTATTTTGGAAGAATTCTTAAAATTCAAGTGTTATAAGGTAACTATCTATTTAGTCCTGATGACAGATTGTTAGTGTTTATTAAAAGTGGCTGATTTAAACATAAACGCAAAAACAACTTGATACAATGCCACACATTTCATTTTTCACTCTACTGACTGCCAGCATTTTTCAAGGTTCTGATTTTCCTTCTTGATTCTCATTTTGCGTTTAATTTTTCTTCCATATATCACCAAACCTCTTTACAACATCACAATTGTGCTGGACAAATGGCGGCATTATAACAAGGTGACACTGTATGAGAGGTCGTCAACATCAGGTAGCATTGCAATGTCACATACGTATGAGTGACAGCCAATATGAAATTGAATGTAGTGTAACTGACATATGTACATTTAGATTAACGAGTTATGTGACGTATGTTGCCGCATCACTGCCTCCTTGCCTGTTATTCTATTTGTAACTGATACGTATGCTTTCTATACAAACATGCAGCTTTGTCAAGCCTACATTTGTGCATGAACGTTATTGTTTCGTAAATTTTCACAATTCATTTCTGGTTCGATCATTAGATAAAAACTTGTTGACTCCATGAATGTGTGTTGGGGAAAATTGCAATACAAATGCATTATGATAGTTTTAGGTGAAATAAGACTTTTCAAAATCATTTTGACCATGGAAGGGGTCATTTCCATTATCCAAACAGTAATTGAGGTTAAAATTTCCTATGCTTTTGTTAATGGAGATGAGTAAACATTTTGTGCTTTGTATTTGGAACACATATTTTTAACTGTACTTTAGGAATAAATTAACACAAACAGAGGGAAAGTAGCAATATTTTATCAGACATTTCACTGCAAATATGATTTAATGGTTCAGAGAATAAAAGGGAAAGTAAATTGTTTACAGAAAAAAAGGGAAATCATCTGTGGCACAAAACAGCTTGGTCATTTGAAAATCGAGAATACTGGGTTTATCTTCAGTAGAAAAATACTGTATAGTGTAATTATTATCAAACTTTTCATGTAAGCAACCATCCAATGATTTATTGAAGTTTATTTCCCTCTGCTTCATGTGGATTTCTTTTCATCAATCACCTAAATTTGCTATTTTAAACTTTATTTTCTCAAGAAGAAATGAATGGAAAATCACCAGAATTGCTAGAGCTGTGCACAAAAACTATAAGGATAAAGAAAGAGGTTGTAGTTCAAAGGTCAGGAGGTGATAAAAGTTAAATTTCAGGCTAAGCTGTTTGTCTATTGTCAAAGAGAAATATGGTATAAAATGAAACATGGTACCAATAGAAATATATTTTTGTTCAGTGAAAATAAACATCTTGTCGTATAGAGTTAAAGTGTTGTTCAAAACATGGGCATGCATTCTAGACCTGATAGCCGTCCCTGGACACTATCATGTTTTCTGGGATCAGTCAGGCGGAACCAGTGTCGTCAGGTAGGAGTGTCAAAGACTTCCTACGGTATCCGTCGGTGTATTGATCACATCAGCGGTTTTATGTGACAGACTGATGGATGTACTGGTGAAAACACAGGATATCTAAGGCTAACTATTTGTTTGACATCTCTGTTCGTCATCAAACGCCATCGCAAATATAATACAAAGACATGTCTACTTGGAGGTTCTTTTGAATTTAACAATGGCATTATTGTTTGTTCTGACACTATGTCAAAATTAGATAAATACAGTGGTGTTTGCTGAAATATAAGAACTATACAATTTGTTTTATTATACCTGGCCGATACCAACACATATTTCAATCTTTGTAATTCTATGAATTTACATTGTCCACACCTAGAAATGATAATGGTCACAAGAAGTCGCCTCCGTAATTGAAATAAAATCATGCTAACTGCTACATGTAGTTAATGTCAACATTACATTTATGATGTCACATCATAAATGCAAAAACAGAGTCTAAACCTACATTGAGGGTATGACAAAGAAATTTTGACTTAGGGCTGATATTATTTTACTGTCTAACACGAGGCTTGCTTAGAGTACTAGTCGAGAGCTTAGTAAACATTCAAGAATCTCCCCCAAAGGGTTGAGATTTTTCTGGCAGATCTTAATCATGGGGTATTATTCATTTCTCCTATTATGGCAATAATATGTTCACCAAAACAATTAATTATTGGCGTTGGTAATCTGCGTTCTTTCCTTGTATGCATATGTACCTCCTTTTGAAAGCTAATTGTTTCGTCATATTTCATATGACGACATCTGATTTTGATATTTGTCATACTCTATGGGATATGATAATGGAAATTGTACCCTCAACACGTCAACAGAGAAATCTTGGAAAATGAGAAAAGGAACAATTCTGTGAATGACCAGAGAATTAAGATTGAAATAGGACTTAAATGGTTTAAGCTTTTAAATCTAGGACAAGTGCAATGAAAATGTGAAGATATGTTGTCGATATGAAATACCAATCATTTTGATTTTCCCATGTTCATTACATATAAATATTAGACAAATAACACAGGCTTTTCAGTAACTTTCATCAGACTAGCCAAATAATATGACATTTTTAACCTCCGTTACGTTGTTTTGTAAATTTTGATTACATAAGGCCAAATTTAAGGCTGAGTTTATTATCATCAAAGAAATTTTGCTGAAATTTGAAATCATACTGTTTACCAGAAAAGTTTTGCCACAGTCTAACTGTCACCCTCTGCAATGAGGGAGAATATATCATGTCGGCAAATATTTGTAAACATCATATACCAGATATGGTAATTACATGTGAAGAGCGAAATAAGGACTTCGTTAATATGTAATTGGCGAACATTTGACTGGAAGGAAATATACAGTATACACAGTGTATGTATAATTTATCTAGACCATATATAGTTGTCCACTGATAGAAAGCCTGATCTTTTATTCAGGAACTTGTATATTGGCTTAAAGAAGCTAAGGCTCAGAAATGGGATATCCCTGGATGTATGAGGTATGTGTAGGTGTATGTAAACCTAATGGGGTTCCACTGGATCCAGCCGCCCAACATGTGCTCTAAGGAAAACACCACCATTTCATCTACATATTTCGGCTGTATAAAAAACCCACAAGAATTTGCCATTAATAATGGATTGAATTTTGATTTTATTTGTATTGCTAAACAATGGCTTTGCTTTTAATATCAATAGTATGTTGAATTATTTGTGTTTCTGCCATATATTGGTAGATTAAATTCCTATGAATTGATTAAATTTTTTATTAAGTATTTCTAAACGCTTTCTTCAGGTTGGCGAGTATGGATTGTGAAAAGATTCATGTAGCACGACCAATAACAAACACCACATATAAACACATTGGTTGTGCTACATGAATCTTTTCAAAATGGTTAATTGTTAAGTGCTTCTTGGAATGGAAAGACCTATATCTTTAATTATGTGTTGTGAAACTCCAAAGATAAAAATGTACTACATTTTTTCTTGCTGAGAAGAGTTTTAGTGATATCTATGATAGATTATTCTGATTAGATATTTTACAGTATTATTGTCAGTCATAAAGTTGATATTTTGTTTATGTGCTGTTCATTGGGTAAATTAATTGATTGACTGTTCATTTGGAAGATTAATCATACATTCTATGTACTGGGATATTTTTTGTTCCGTACACAATATAGGTCTTTGTTTTATGTACATTGCTATATTGTATCAAATGCCATTGATGGGAATATCAGCCATTATTTATAAATATCATCAAGAATGAACAAAATGCTTATCTGCTAAAATGTCCAGAAATTCTTGTTGATTAAATATAAATTTAATTATACGAATTTTGTTGTCAAGTTATTTTTTTCTTTTAATCAGGTCTTGTTTTGATGTAGCCAGCCTGTGTGTTCCTACTTTCATACTTTTAGATACAAGACGGTAGACTCAACTGGAGGATTTCCTATAGTCCAAAGGTTTGCCGTAACTTTGACAGTCACAAACATTTTTCTTAATAAACACACTTACTCATTATATAATTTGAAATTAACATGTAATTCAAAGGTTTAACATCCCTACTGTTTCGAAAGTGGTTTAGATCAATTTGGATTCCCGCCATTTTGGCCCATTTTATAACACCGATGAGGACTAGGACTAAATACCTGTATGGTGCAGTGTGATTCAGTTTTGGCGTAACCCAAATTTTAAAGGTGCATTTTTTTGCATGTCTTAGGTTGATCCTTCGATGTGGCCAATGACTTTCCATGTTCATTTGAAGTATTAACAAGAAAGATTCAAGTGTGTCAGAAATTATTTGGAAGAAACATGAAAAAAAAAGCCTGGGGCTCATGGAACTTACAGTATCCTCTTACTCCCTGAATACAAGTCATGATGTTTCTTGTTGAATTTGAGAAAGAATGTTAGTAGCCAGCGATCTGAGATAGTGAACGCGTGATTTAATCCATCCCAGAAGGTTGAGCGTGATGACATCCGTAAACATCTACGGTGTAGATTGGAGCCCCTCTGGTATAAAACCCAGTCTAAATAGCTCATTACTGAACAAGACGCATTTATCTACAAAATACTGAATGATAATTGAAACTTGCATTGGATTATCGAATCAACTGTGATAAATACGTTACCTTAACGAACAGGAGAGACTGAAACGTAACGATCCTAAAATTGAAGTCGTCACATTTATCATCGAGTTTGGTATGGAATTTTTAAGTCACCTGAGAAAAAGTCTCAAGTGACCTATTGCGATCGCCTTTTGTCTGTCGTCGTCCGTCGTTCGTCGTCCGTCGTGCGTCCGTAAACAATTTACATTTTCGACTTCTTCTCCAAAACCCCGGAACCAATTTCACTGAAATTTTGAAGAAACCTTCCATGGCCAAAGGTCAATTAAATTTGTGAATTATATGGTCCCCAGCCCCTAGGGGCCTGAGGGGCGGGGCCAAAAAGGGTCAAATTGACTGAAATTTCAAAAATCTTCTTCTCAAGATCCAGATATGGTAGAATCAAATACTCTTCATAGATGTAAGGGTCTTAAGGTGCTTTACTAAAATTGTGAATTTCTTGACCCTGGGGTCTCACGTTTTCCCCTGGAGTGGGGGTAAACTTTACTATAGTTTATATACGGAAATCTCATTTTGGACTAACATTTGTTTAATTGCCATTGGAAGTAATTCAATTTGGGTTAGCATTATCATTATTGGATAGCAGTTTGATGGTATGCACATATCAGCCCTGACTGACCCCCCGGGGCTGATGGGTGGGGCCAAAAAGGGTTGAATTGACTGAAATTTCAAAAGTCTTCTCCTCAAGACCGAGATATGGTAGAATCAAATACTCTTTATAGATGGAAGGGTCTTATAAGATGCTTTACCAAGTTTGTGAATTTCATGACCCTGGGGTCTCACGTTTCCTCCTGGGGAGGGGGTAAACTTTACTGTAGTTTATATAGGGAAATCACATTTTGGACTAACATTTGTTTAATTGCCATTGGAAGTAATTTAATTTGGGTTAACATTATCAGTATTTGATAGCAGTTTGATGGTATGCACATATCAGCCCTTACTGACCCACAGGGGCTGATGGGTGGAGCAAAAAAGGGTTGAATTGACTGAAATTTCAAAAGGTTTTTAGGTGCTCTACCAAAATTGTGAATTTTATGACCCTAGGGTCTCACGTTTACCCCTGGGGAAGAAGGGGGGGGGGTCAAAAATTGTTATGGTTTATAATGGCAAATGATACTTTGAATATTACATGTTGATAACTTGATTGGAATTATAACCCTAAGTTGACAGTTTGATACTTTGAAAATTTTGGGCCATCCCTACCCCCAAGGGTTGTAGGGTGGGCCCAGCCCAATGGAGCCCGTGTGTTTAAATAAAATTTCTTCATTTTCCTTGTTTAGAATCAGAGGTGCTAGTTTCAAATACTTTTCAGTCTTAAATCTACATGCTAGATATTGAATAAGGTGGTTTTATTGTTTTTTTGTCACTTTGAATACCATTTCTGTTCATGCTAAAAACAAAAATCAACTCTCTGTATACATATATCAGGTAACCGTTAAGGCCCATGGCTCTCTTGTTCATTATAAATAAATGTCTTTGTCAAGATGTGATGCTGTTAACACTGTCAAACATGGCTAGACGCCTAGAAACCCAGAAATGTCACCAGACATGTTGTCACTCATCATCAGAGATACAAATGTACCAACGTCAAAAGTTTTGCTACACAATATCACGTGTGGTCAGAGATATTAACCTAATTAAGCTCAGACCTGTGCGAGGTCAATGATATTCGCATGAAATTTGTGACCAGACCTACTACCACTTGTGACTCGAAATACTACACAGTGTAGGCATTAAACCGCACTCCAGTGCTGCCACTTAGAGCTATGAGATCGTGTGACGTTCCCTGGATTTGACCTATATTTACAGGGCGGATGCATTCAGTGAAGCGTAAGACGCTTAGCCTTCTGGAGCACCCGCCTTTTTTTCAATGATCTCAGTGTAAAAAAAATAAGGTGAATTAAAACAAAATAACCAACAGTATTTTTTGTCTATTTAGTCAACGAAAATACCCTTGCCCAATTGTGCTACAGTTGTATATGTCTAGCGTTTGGTATGGAAGCTTCCATTATAAAAAAAATGTCATTTTCAAGATGTAATGCTGTTGGAGAGGAGCACCACAATGCTGTGTTTTAATGTTTGTTTTTTTAGGAGAAATGAGATAGATTTCGATTTTTACCTACCAAGAACTAACAATATCGTATTGTAAACCTTTGTTGCGTATATGAACATTAATGGAAGCATATGCTTAGCGGTGTTGATGCTGTGTGCGAATGCAAAATCAATAAGTAATTACCCTTTGTATTCAAGAATCCTTTCAGTGTCAATAACAATACAATAAAGCACCGACTGGCTGAAACTGAGTAAGTCTCCACTGAAACACTAATACGTTGATGCATTTATTAGTGGTGGACTAAGGAGACTGATATAGGTTTAGGATCAGCAAAGCAGGAGGTATACTATGTGTAGAAGGTAAAACTTTTAACTTTTAGTTTTTCTCGCATAATGGTGTCGATCATAGATTCTCCAGGCCTTTCAAGAATCTGATTTTATTTCGCTACGTGAATAAACAGTATCACTAAATAAATGAAATCTGTCATTCTCTGAGGTTAATTTTATCGTGGTAAAGAGGTTGAGAACTGTGTCGTAGAAAAAGTTGAATGTCCTGTAATAAAACACTGTTTGTAAGTGTTCTTGTGCAATGAAGAGATGCAATATAAGATAAATCTACATCGGTGTCTAATTTGTTACCCCAAATGATTGTAGTACAATTTATTTTCATGTAGTGTTTTCGAACGCCTCAATGGGGATTACCAACCTTGTCTAACAAACTGATTTCTGCATAATGCTATCTTCAACGATTATGTTGTTGGTAGCATTATCGGCTGGTACGGAAACATCCTTGTCTTAGCAGTTGGATACTACTTCTTGACATCTGGGTTAAATCAAATAACCGTATTTGGGGCAATCATAATTTTGCCTAGCCGAGATATTTGAATATTTGTAAGATGCCATACAAAACGAGCCCTGTCAGAAAGGTTGTTTGCCCGAAGGTCTGTAAACTGTCATTGGGTAATAAGGCATATAGAAGTAACCACAAGATGACATGAAAACTGTATGCCAGAACAAACAAAAGGGCAAGGAATTGTGTAGATTGCAAATATAGCGATGGCGATAGTCACGTCTTTGCTTATTTTTAATACCAATATCTAAACAGATCATTTACTACTTATTCCAGCTCCTGGTCCTATTATGAGGATATGTAAGATAGACGTGTCCTGTCACAAATAACTTCTTAGCAAAGGTTTCCTACCAGAGATGTTTCAATTTACGACGACGACATTTCACGGTCATTGATATGACCCGATATCCGCATTGCTGTATGAAGTTTCAGTGATTCAGGCTTGTTCACTCTAGCTGACCTTTGTCGACCTATATACTCCCCTAGATGTAACGAATAGTTAATGCTTTCACCTCCATAGTTTGTTCTTGAAATGCCTTTTCTTTTTTTAAGATGTGCCAGTGGTTCCTGTTTCTGACTTACCGTACTGCCTTTGAATTCCTGCTTTACATACTGAAAATGTGGTATATACATATTATAAAAAAATATTTTTTACAAAACCAATTCAATTTTCTATGTGACGTTTCGATGACTAGTACGATATGTACACTGGCATCTTAATCAGACAAAGGACCAGTGAAAGCGTACGCACACAAAGGTGTAAAATGTGTACGAGTTGTCCACAAAATCGATGTCGATTCGGCTACGGTGTAAACGTATGTACAATAGTTGTTATATATGTACCGAAATGACTCGACTCGGCTACACAACCCTCCAGATTCAGGACATCGTGGATTACCTGGGATTATTGCCGACAACATATTTTCCGAGACAACATTTATGAACAACGCTTGACCACTACTTTGGGTAGTCCAATGTCTCCCATTGTGGCCAATTTGTTCATGGAAATCTAGCGCAAGAAGCAATAGCCACTGCCCCAAATGCAAGCCTAGCTTATGGAAACGATATGTTGACGACATAGGCCTACTTGAGATAATCAAGAAGGGGTCACAGAAGGATTTGACCACACGTATCAACACCATAGATGCCACTAACAACATCAAATATACATGTGAGAAAGAAACCAACGACACAATGCCCTTCCTAGACACTCTACTGGTAAAGAAAGAAGACGGAACCGTGAAGGTATTGGTCTACAGAAAAAAGACCCATACGGACCAATACCTGAACCTCAAATATTAACATCCTTCGCACTAGAAGTTAGGCGTCGTAAGCACATTGCTCAACAGATGTAATACAATAATCACAATACAACAAGACAAAACATAAGAGCAGAATCACATCGCTAGGGCAATGAGAACATGTGCATATCCGGAATGGGCCCTAAAACGGGTACAAAAACAGTGGCATAGCAAGGGGAAGAACAAGAAAAGGCCAATGAAGGATAAGAACAAAACCAAAGGGTGGTCATCCCGTATATAAAAGATATATCCTAAACCATCCAGAGGATAAATCGCGGTCATGGCATAGCAACAGCTATCAAGCCCCACAATATGCTTCGCATTTATCCTAGTACACCCTTAGGATAAAACACATAAAGAAAACGTCGCAGAATGCGTATACAAATCGGATGCAACAACTGCGACGCATCGTATATTGGAGAGACTGGAAGGCGATTTAGGGCCCGCCTTGGTGAACACCAGAAAGATACGGAAACCCAAGAAGTAGGAAATTAACCAGATCAGAAAGGAAGCAGTCGGAGTCCCAGATAAATAAATCGGCAATTACAGACCATGCCACACAGAAAAAAATCATGTGATTGACTGGGAAAACTCCAAAGTTTTGGACAGAGAGAGCAATCTGTTCAAGCGGCAGATAAAGGAAGCCGTCTGGATACGCCGCAGTGGGTCAGTTCTAAATCGAGACGAAGGGGCTCAAAGACTCTCGCACACCTCTATGACCAAGTGTTAACAAAGCGTAGCTGAATTGAGGCATTTCAGTAGAAATATAACAACTATACGTTTCCAGCGTAGCCGAAATCGACATCGATTTTATAGACAACTCGTACACATTTTACACCTTTGTGCGCATACATTTCACTGGTCATTTGTCCGATGAAGGTGACAATGTACATATCGTTTTAGTCATCGAAACGTCACATATAAAATATATTGGTTGTGTAAAAAGAAATTTTCATAATCCATACTTACCAACCTGAAGAAAAAGTGGTAAATACATATTGTTTTTACATTTTGCTGGAATTATATAATGTCGACTTCTTTTGTGTATGATAAACACCATTGTGCTTCAATTTATTTGGTCATTTTTCTGGGGCTATTACGCTTGAGCTGTATCCATTTGGATTCCGATATTCCAACAACCTTGCTTTCTGGAAGCGCATTTATACATATTGTACTCCACTTTACACATCTAGCTCTGGACTGTAATATTATGTACATTTTAAGAAGCTTTTACAAGTGATGTGGTCTGGTTCATTAACAAAAATGTTGATTGGTCCGGATTTTACAAGGGACCTTAATGTTCTTGTTTAGCGAATAGGATTCTTTATCAAAAAAACGTCAATTTTGGACGGATCTATATTTGTTTATCGGGACCAGGGAACTGAACAATAGATTACACTGCGTATAGATTTACTGTTCTGACAGAATACAAATTCATATGTATAATTCTAAACTATTGTCACTGTTGACAATATCTTTTATCCAGACAAAAGGTGTTTTTAGGAGAACATGAATAATGCTAGGAATATTATCGATACTCGAGCATTATTAACAGATCATAGTAAACGTATGACGCAGGTTGGGCCTAATAACCAGCACTGGATCTAGTTGTGGCTTTGTGTAAGAGTTCACTGTGTATTTGATGAAGCTTTGTGCTCGGATCTACCTACTTTCCCGCATACCGTTATAGCGTATATGCATGGTGCCGTCTGATCGGTCATCCATAATGCATGGCGTATCACGGATACCTAACGTAGAACAACAATGCTGTCCTTTTAGTTTTAACCCTTGGGTATAGCTTGCAAATGTTGTTCTGTGTTTTAGTTAGTTCAGACAGGTTTTGATTCGCCAGGTCCTGGCCGTAGGTCTGTGGGGTGTGTTTTTTTCCGTGAACTTCTGGCACGTCCTTAAATGACCATAGCTGTTAATATGATGTAAAACACTAACAAACCAAACCAATGATTCGATAAGCTTAAACAATTATAACATGCATACAAAACAGAGGGATGTTACGTGCTTTGTAATGACTTGTGGACATACACACCAGACCCTTTGGTAGAGTCACCTCGTATGCTCCCAGTCGTGGTAAGAAATGACTGACAAATCAGGAATATCACCACAAAATTTTGTGGTCAGAGATACAATGTTCGTAACATCTTAGACTTGTTACCGCAAATAGGTTTAGTCGTTACTCGTAGTAGGAGATATTACAAATCTCAAGACCTACCACCACAAACACTGTCACGTGTGGTTATAGAGGTCACACAGGTCAAAAATGTCACCACACTTTGTCATTGGTGGTCAGCGATACCAAAATAACCAAAGAAATTTTGCCACAAATGATCTCAAAACATTACCACATATCGTCACTTGTGGTTAGCGATATTAAACAACTCAAAAAGTTACCGCAATTAATGTTGATTGTGAATAGAGATATGGCACAGCTCAGGACTTGTCACCAAAACACTACTAAACATGGCTATATGCCTAGAAACTCAGAAACGTCATCACATATATTATGACATGTTGATAGCCATATTACACAACTCCGGACTTTGAACCAAGACACTATCAAACATGGCTAGATGTCTAGACCTTTCGCTACGAAATATCACGTGTGGTCGGAGATATTAACTTTAGCTCGGACCTGTTCGAGGTCATTTATATTCGCAAGAAATTTATGACCAAACCTAGTACCACTGGTGATTAGAAATACCACACAGCGTAGGCATTAAACAGCACTTCAGTGCTGCCACTCAGACTTATGAAAACGTGACGTAACTTGACTTTAACCTATATTTACAGGGCGGATCTCATCAATGAAGCAGAAGACGCCCACCCTTCTGGAACACCTGGTCTTATTCTTGTTTTTTCCAATGATATCCATGTAAAAAAATATAACATATATGAAAAAAATATTAATAACCAACAGTACTCCGCGTCTATGTTGTCAACGGAAGTACCCTGGCCCAATTGTGCTACAGCTTTATCCATAATGAAATCAAGGAGAGATTATTGTATGTAAGAAACACCACAGTCATGTTTTCTAGTGGTTTTGCTGCAATTGAGCATGGATCCTTAAAGCTATCAAAGCTATCTTAATGTCGTTAATTCATGTAGTCCATATTGCTTGCAAAACCGCGCAATTAACAATCAGATTACAACCTACACTGACGTAAATTGTAGTGCTCGACAGATGTCAATTTCTAAATCGACAATGTTGTTATTCGTTACAATAAAATACAGGTTTAACTTAATACAAGCATAAAAGCATTTTATGTTTGTTTAATAGATAGGCTGCACTTTGTAAAAGGATATAAGGATTAAGTTGAACTGAAGCTCCAGTTTCATTTTCCGAGAGCAACGATTGCCAACTGTTCAGACATGTTTTGACAAGGGACAATTGATATATCTCTGAAGTTGTATATTTTTTTGTGCTGGTTCGCTAGTCGTAGGAACATTCAAATATAACAGGAACATTTTTCTTCAAAAGCGTAAGAGACATGGTGAAAATTGGTCGCGACAACTAGGTGAAAAATATGTAATAATACAATAAGTAATGACAATGAAATGAATCATGACATGGCATGACAAGACTTTACATGACATTATCTTACGTGATGGATTTGATATCACAATATATAAAACTTACACTTCGCTATTAGAATCGCGAATCTAGTCATGCTTGAATCATGACATGACAGTCCAGGATTTGACATGGTATGTCATTACATGATGTGACGTGGTGGTTTTAATAATAACAAATATATATAACGTTCATTTCGCCATTGGGAATTGACATCCTGCCTCGCTTATGACTATCAAGTTTATCAGTCGATTCAGTAGTCACGTAAAGTCTGTTCAAAGTTCTAGGATAATCTGTTATACGCTTTTGGTAAACCAGTTCATTATGAAGACAGTTTTATGTCCTAGATACTGGAATGGTCTGTGGTTACCGAATTATTGATCTTAAACGCCGTCTGCTTCATTTCATACTGATTGGGTAAATTTCTTTCCCTCTTTCGTATCATTCAGGTGTTCATCATGGTTGACCCCAAATCGCCTTCCTGTTTCTCCGTCGCAGTTCTCGCATCCGATATTGTACACGCATTTTCGACGCTTATTTAAGTGTTTTATCCTTAGGGTGTACTAGGATATTACTAAACGTCTTGTGTGGTTTCATGGCTGTTGCAATATAAAATTAAAATCATCTGTAAAGTATGTTTATTATGAACCGTGCCACCGCCCAAAAGAGATAATGGTGGCCATCCACTCGAAGGTTACCAAACCTCGGGGACTAAAAAGCCCACCAGCAGAGTCCATAACCTAGTATATAGAAAGATGAGGAGACATCATGACCAGAGTTGGATACTTTTACATGGTCTATATGGGCTCTGTTAATGCGATGTAAGATATGTCACCCTTCTGAAAAACCTGGATCAGCTACGGCCTCTTTTGTGGTTTCATAATGTCTTTCCTTTAAAAGGACTATTCAGTCAAATGACAACCAGAAAATCGCGCCGATACTGAAACTATATATCTTCTAACGAAAGTTTACGTTGTTGATAATGACATGACCTGAAGCCAACGTCCAGTGTGGTTAGTTTCATCTTTTGGGAAAGCCTGTGATAAAAATAGGTTCGACAGAAATAGCGCAATATTCGGGCCCATCAATGAGTTGTAAACATGTACAGCACTACGCTGTCGACCGACAACACAGTGTCAGTTATGAGTCTGAGTTCACACATAAAACATTCTTGGCACAATACATCGCAAGTTAGAATTATAAGTATCATAATATATACCTCTAATCAGATATTTCTGTTCACATTTGGATTTGAATAAAAACTAGCAGGTTCAATAAGACGCACTGAGAGTGTGCCGCAGGGACAATTTCAAACCGCAGAAAGTACGATATCAATATGATTAAACTCATTTATAACGATGTTTGAGATGCTGTTGGAAGATGATTTCGCTTCAAAATAAGTTCATGTACTTGTTTTCCAGAGAGGCAATGTGAATAAAGAGAGAAGTTACCTTTTCTCCTCGGCTGGAAAGACGCCTTTGTTAGCTAGAAATTTAGCTAGAAATTTACCGACAGCTGCCGCTAAAACGTACGGCTGTACAGTTAAGGATTTATCAATTACTGGTTAAAAACGCCATGAAAACATTGTCTCTTGTTAATTTCTTGACATGAATTATTTATAAGGAGTATCAGACTATACGATAATGAAGAATTTTGTGACAAGGTTATAAAAAAAACTTAATTCACTAAATTGTCCCTTTAAGTTTTGGTATTTCACCAATTCTTATTTTTTTTATTACTTATCGACTCTGGGTATTTTTGTGTTTGTGTTTGTCACCTTTTGGTTTGTGTGTAATTCGATATTACGAAACGATTTATTAGATATTCGGTTAGTGTGTAATTTTGTATAAATTTCATATAGAATCAATTGCATTTATAAATATTTAATTATTTACTGCATTAGCGAACAACTCCTTCCACGAACTATTGTGGCACATTTTACAATACGAATAATAAAATGGAAAATATTGTTTACTAAAAACCACACAATGAAACAAATCCTTAACTTCAAGAAATAAAAAGCAAGTACGCTACTTTAACACATTTTATTTCAACACAGATAATAGAACATGTAATATCACAGACCACGCGATCGTCAGCAAATGTCAGTGTATAGTAAGGAACCTTATAGGCGAAGTACAGTGATACCTCAAAATACTGCCCCACTTTTCGTTTGCCACCTTAACAATCCTCAACCATTTTCAAGGTCCAAACTTCCTTTTTTTCTTACCAATTCTTTTCAGATCTCCCTCAAGATATCGCCAAACCTCTTTATTTCGCCAACGTTTTGTTAGCAAAACAGCTGCAGTATTAGGAGATTTTACTGTACACTGTATAGCGAGATATATATGTTATTATGAAATTTATCCTATTTCGAAACAGTCATACAAACATTTTTAAGACTAAATGTGCATATACCAAAATCTGAATACGGTATTCCTATTATAAATGAGTTATTTTCGATTAGTCCATACAAATAAAATCAAACTTTCCTATCCAATTTTTGTCAAACTTATTTGATATTTTGGTAGAATTGAAAACGATACCATCAAGAGAAATATTCTAAAACATTTCAATACCAAACAGATCAAGATTTTAAGTATTCAATTATTTTCAAATATGACGCTACACAGTAAGTAGAATAAATATATATCTTGTGGAATGTAATCTTAATGTCAATGCTCTTGGACGGATAACATGTTATAATTATTGATGCGAAAATATGTTGCTTTTAAAATAAACATTCGAATTTTTCTAAATAATTTCTTGCTTTCTGACGAAGTCTGAAATATGGTATGTTTTCTATTGGAGTCTAATCTAAAAAAAAATATTTAATTACTAGCGTGATAAATCTTTTATAAGTAATTATTATTTTGAGAAATTTTCTTGAAACATGAAAAACAGTCTTATAATGAACATTTTGATCTTCACTTTTGGAAAGTTATTCTCTCTTTATGTATCACTTATCTTTCGAACAAATTTTTTACTTCGCCTTTTTTCCTTTCAATATTATCTTTCAGTTAATATCATGTAATGATAAAACATATTTTAGGATGATACCATTCTACACATAATGTCTAGACTAGATTGGAATATAACACCAAAAGCAAAATATTTCATAATTAATAACAAATGTTAAATATTTTAATTTGTAAAAGATCTCATATAGAAAACGAAATATAAATTACTAAAACTTCAATGTTTTGTTTTATTATATTTTATCTTATCTTCATTATTTATCTACATGTAATTATCCTCTCCATATTGTTGAAACAGTTTTATAGCCCTGTCAGTGTCATTTATATATACTGTTCTTTACTCTACTATAATGTCTTATTAAGCTTTCATCCATTAATATATTAAACTCAGTGATCTAGTTTTATTATTTCATTATATATTGAATTGACTGGTTCAAAGTCTTTTCTTCCTTTTTCAACAAAATGCCTTTGTAAAATAAATTAAACAACGGTTTTGTTTTAAGATATATTCAACAACATACCAAAAGCAAAATTGCTATTATTTAAAAAACAAAACGGCATAAATCATAAAAAAATGTTATTCAATTTATTTATTTATTATTAATATAAAAACAAATAACCTTGTTTTGTTAATCTAATATTGTACATGTTTTCATTATCTAAGGAAAACGTGTTAAATATAACTTTCATTTGGAGTTATTTATGGTAAAAATATTAACCTTGCCATTATATATTCATGTTGAATAATGAATATAAAAAAGATCCATCTAGCGAATTAAAAACAAAACAATATTTAAATGAAAATGACACAAAAATATGCATTTTTTTTTTTTTATAATGCCAATTCGAAAACTTTGAGCACAAAACAAAATCTACCTACAGCAATCTCTTACCACCAGTCAGTATTGGTTCATCGTCATTCTCTATATACACTGTAAATGTTCTACATACAGGCGTATAAAAATATTTACAAAAACACTTTAAACAGTGGTATAGATAAAAACATTAATAGTTGGAGTGGTTTATAATCTTCTATTTTATTTTTGTTTTTAAAAGATAAAGAGCATTTGACCCTATATCTGTGCTCCTTGTAATGTACGCACAAATATATATTATATATTTTATGATGTTGGAATTCAAAATCGTGCGGGATTATTTTTTTGTTTTGTTTTGTATTTAGGTGGGTTTTTTTAAACATTTTTCATCAATACCCTAAAACGGTACAATAACAATGAATTTGTTTTTAGTTATTTGTATATTCCTTTTAACGAAAACACTCAGATGAATATATTAAGATCATATTCCTAAAACAATAATTATACGCGGAAACATTTCATTTCAAAATATTTATCACAAAGTCCTGAAGAATTAGGATCCGTAGTCATATAACCGTTTTCATGCCCAAACATTAAATCTGTGCTCAAACTATCCCTCTTTTAACTCGCTCAAGTCTTATGACACATGAATTAACCGTTTTGTGAGGTTAAGACACAGGAACTAACAATAGGCTTGAGATCTCTTCAAAACTCATGGAAATTATTGAAAAACACGATGGATCTTAATACTTTAACACCGAAGCAAGAAATTTTAGCTTGAGCACAGAATCTGCGTTGGAGCATGATAACGGGTGTTTTGTTTTGTTTTTGGTTTTAATTATAAATGCGTGCAAAGATTTGATGATTTTATATAGTGGTGAAATATTTATACAAAAAAGTCATCGCTTAAATGACACTATGTACAGAGATAAACCATATGTAAGAACATCATATACAAAATATTTTACTGGACTTCTAAACAAACATAATAGAAAAAAACATGCAATATGCAAAAATAAACATATAGACATAAATAAAATGATTTAAAATTTGAAATATTACTGAGGAACAAAAGTAAAATATTGCAAAACATACCTTTAGAGGCAATCGCAAACAAAATCGGGAAATACTCGTGTGACAATTTTAAAGCTACATGTATAGGATGATATAAATTTTTAGCAAAAAAATAATTTGAAGGAAATTCAGCAGATATTGTAATAACAAATGTAGTAGATAGGCACGATAATCACATCTTTAAAATTTGTTTAAAAATTCATTAACCAAGTTATAATGATAAATCAGCAGATAAAAAAATCCTTGATCATAACAGCTGTTCCCCATAACAAAATATGCAAATCAGACTGCAATTCAATGTTGCTGAAACAACGTCACTTCACTTCCGCTTCCGGTAATAGAAGTTCGATATGTCATTGATACACATATATACAACGTTATACTTGTTTGTATAGTAATGCATATGTATTAATGCTCTCGCACTTATTTAAAGACGAGATCAGAGATTAAAGAATTTAAAATCCAGATAAAGGCTACGCGTTTATTGGTATTACTTTTTCCAAGAGCGAATATAGAGTTAGCTTTATGATTAATTTCACACTCTCATTTTTTCTTAGTCTCGCATTCATCACATTTTATTCCGTTTGTTTGTAGCGTCCGTCGATGAAGTGTTTCAGAGTACGTGCAATCACTTGTGCATGCGTTCATTGCCGGCTGAATATGATGAAATATGTTCAGCTCATCGAAATACGCCACCAACGACTTTGTTGTAGAATCATTAGAAATGATGTAAAATGCAGAACAAGGGGTACGTTCGGGTTCATTGCAAAGTATACTGAATATGTAGTTGCTACTTATAATTAGAAAAATCATTAACCCCACCTTTTTCCAAAAGAAAACATTATCATACGCTATGTTCATTATAGCAAAAGGTTTTTCTTACTCTGGCAATACTTCTTTATTTAAATTATATATATTAAGTATCACATGTGTAAAGGCTTGCAGAATGTCAAAAATATTTCTGAAAGAATCAGAGAATGGCACTTTGATGTTGAACAGGGGGACACAAGGACAAACACATGTTCGCTACATGGAGTTGTGTCTCAGTCGCTATCCTCGTCTTTGTCAATCAAGCCAAGTTTTTGTCCAATCCACTTGCATTTGGAGATAATTTCATCTTGCATGAGTGTGAAGCACATGGAAAGAATAGCCATTCCAAACATCACGTATATAGCGCCAAGGACGAGCTGTGCATGCGCTCTTGGATTGTCGAAATCTGTTCCCGGGACAACGTCACCAAAGCCGATTGTGCTGAGCGTGATAAAGCAGAAGTAGGACGATTGGAGGGTATCCCATCCTTCCCAGAGTCCAAACAACACGGCACCGCCAAAGATGTAGGTTCCTATGACAACCATGGTCACCGTAAGAGGAATAGTGATGCTGCTATCGATGTCATCGTCGTCATCGTCGTCGTCTGACTCGCTGTCATATTCGGGGTTTTTTGGTGGTGGGGTCCTTTGAACGACACTTGACCCGGTGTTTTTCATGTTCAGAGGAACGACCTTGACCCCGTTGTCACGTTGATCGTCAACCTTATCAAGGTTATCCTTGATGCTCGGGGGTTCTCTACGCACGTTTTGAGGGTTGTTTACAATGCGTGATTTCTCGCTCCAGTTCGGTGGCTCGCTTTCCGTTGGTTTGATCTTTACGACTTTGCTGGTTTTTTCCTTCTTCCTGCACCATCCACAACAGAAGATCTTCGCATATATAAAGCGGAACACATCCGCCAGAGCGTCCCCAATGTTAGCGAGGCACAACAACATTAGCGGTATACCAAGTACCGCGTACGCTATGCAGACCAATCTTCCCCAGAACGTTTTCGGAGCTATGTGGCCGTACCCTGCAACGAAAACATGAAAACCAGTTCAGATAAGGAACATATTATATCTAAACCAGGTAAAGTGATCTAGGAATAGCACTGTCAAAAGCGCGCAGATATTATAAACATAATTTGTCACAAATTAACTTCCTCTATAAGCATCAGTGAATAATTTGTCTATTTGCCCTACTTTTTGTAGATTACAAAACCAATGAGAAGTATTTTTTTCTTTAAGGTTGCAAGGTACAAAAACATCAAAGATTAGTTTGTCTTTTGCATTTTTGTTTATACGGTATACATGATCACTGATTGTTTTTAAGTTTGTAAGGTACATAATATCAATGATTAATTTTTCGTTTCCTTTTTTTCTGGGTGGAAAACCATAAATGGTACGTGCTAATTTTGCCTTTTTCTTTACTTTGTAGTTTGCCTTTTTGTATTAATAAGGTATAAAGGCACACTTGACATGTATGTTTTAACTTGGACTTAAACGGGGCACTATTCTTTATATTACGGGTAATTTTTAAACCATTTTTCTTTCGTCAATTAAAACGCATATCGTCCTTACGTCACATTTATCCAACCCATTCACAACTAATATTTCCCCATGTACGACAAATATTTTCCCCATATACCCATGTACAACTAGTATTTTCCACATATACCCATGTACAGCTAATATTTTCCCCATGTTCCCATGTAAAACTAATATTTTCCCCATGTACCCATGTACCACTAATGTTTTCCCTATATACCCATGTACAACTATTTAAAAAAATCAAATTATCCATTTAGCTACCATATTTTGATAATCAATACGTCATATGATATTTCAAAAACGATAATTCATATAAATATTCCATTGAATTTACCATCTCATTATTGTCCTGCCACCTGACTAGAACTGAAACTGACATGAAACATTAACAATGAATGTAGACCGATCAATATATCAACCTAGGTATAATGAATCTACGTACTGCTCGACTCGGCGTTAGAATACATTAATTTTTCTACATTTATCATCGGAGCATGAAACACTGAGTCGCCTATACATTATTGATTTCTGTATTTCAAAACCTATGTCGCCATTTTCCTTTTTAAATTAGCAGAGTCCTTGTAACAGAAGCCGCCATTTTTGATGTTATGTTATCTCTTCTGATACTGATACGATGTTTCACTACATGTTATCCAGTTGAACTTGACAATAATTTGAACATCATGAATATAAATTAATATTATTGTAATAATGACAAGCGTTTGTGACACCTGAAGTGATCGATTAATATCCGGCAATTCCAAAATCCATACAAGGTTATCTTGATTATCCTTGTATTACATAGTTCCTGGTCCATACAAATCAAGATTTCTAAAAGCAGTCCTTGTATTGGGTCATATTGATCATATTAACATGGTCCGTACTGCGCATACATATTTTAATGCATATTGTTTTGTTTTATACAGATAATGCTTTGCAAAGTTGTCAACCGGTTTGTTACTCCCTACACACTAAGTCAATAAAATGACTAAGTGAAAATAAGTGAAACATTTGTGTAAAACAAGCCACTGGTTAGATTAAAATATATCTTCACTATAACTTCAAAAAATTGTACAATATGCCCTAAAATTTCAATAATATATCGCGGCTTATTTCCATTTTCAATAGGGAATTTCAGGCTTGTTTTCGAAGATGACTTATTTTCAAGGCAATCTTATTTTCGATGTCATTTAAACAATAAGCCGTCAATGGCTTATCTAGTCCTTCATTTTTTCCCATGATCCCCGATTTGACTGCGAGGAAACTAGAGACGTTTATATACATGTGTTTGTTTTTAAAAATATAGAAATAAATAATTTGCTTGATTAGGGTAGGACGGGAAAATAGAAAAAAAAAGTCAATCACTCGAGGTATGTGCAGCCACACGACGCGATATCAACCAGAACAATGCATACAACAACATAACATGTGCTATTTGATGTTTAATAAACTAGAGACGATTTTTTCTAGAGAAGATTGTTGTTTTTTGTTTTCCCTATAAAATGAGATATCGTTGATTTAGTATAGTTATGAATCAAACCAGAAAACATAACTGTTTTTGATATATCACAAAACGTCAAATCAAAATCGTTAACGAGAATTTTTTACCACTAACACCAGGGCGACTCATCGATAATGTGCTGATTTGTTTGGTAATGACGCTTTGTATCTACGCAACATGAAGGCATTGTAGCGTGTTGCTTTCGTCCAGCGGTGAAGTAATCTTGTAAAACTTATTTTTCCAATCACACGAGCTTCCGTATGATTGCTTTATAATGTTTAAATATAACATACTGCTGTATTTCATATACTGTTCTAATTTGATATCATTACAAATATAATATTACCCATTATGACGTCAAAAGAACAATATGATGACGTAACAAGTTCACAACAAAGGCAACAATTATTTGTCGCTTTACCTTATTTTCAAAATATTTTTTATTTGAAATATTCCTAAACTTAGTCTCTCTCATAAGATACTGTGAGCCCTGCTGAGGTAACAGCTAACAAAATTCTGTTACAATGGAAACTAATTTGATATTCTCTACTTATCGTATCTGACCTTAAGGTGTCGTCGTAATGCAAAATACTTCAAGCAGAAAAGAGAGTAGATCAATAACTCACTTTTATATTTGATCTTTGAACAGTTCGACAGTAAGCAAGCATCACAGATTCTAGAATAATAGCACGGGAGAAATTGTCACGGCACTATGTTCAGAGAAAATTGCTTTTTGATACACAGTAATTGCAGCTCGTCTATCGCCTGATTGAACACCCACGTATTGGCTGCTTTTACGCTGTTCAAAGTATAAATTTAACGAAGAGCAATGACGACAGACAATTAATCTGATATTGGTCGTTAAACAACCCTCTACTCAATGATAGACATTTCATATAGTTTATTAAAGCTCTCCTCAGCCAATAATATCTCATCTCCGTAAAAAGAAATATGAAACGTCAGAGAGAATGTTCATCAAACGAAATTTGTTTTTACAGTGTAATAGCCTGCAACAGCTGAGGTCATACCAAAAAGAGACCAAAGAATACACCGCCGAAAGGAAGGAGGATGCGAGAAATGAGGAAGATAGTGACCCGAAGTGTGACTGTAGGGGGCAGCAAGCAGTTCTGGTTTGTTAAGTTTCCCCTTAACAGGACACACAGAATTTGAAGAAAACCTGCGATTCTGCAGATTAAATTAATCGTCTTTTCTGACAAAACATGCATTTGGATACAGCAGGTATATTTTCCCCGAACATAAAGATGCGTCAAACGAAGTAATACTAGTGCATCAGAAAGAAGTCAGAAAATTTATTTATAAAGTGTAATTATTCGCTTTGTTTTTTTGTCTTTGTATTTTTTTTTATTTAAAAGCATTTACAACATTTTAACATTTATTTCATGTTTTGGTTTATGTAGTGTGTTGACACGACAGACGTATCGAGTGCCTATATACTCGTCTTAAATATTCCTGGTGATAAAATCCAACCTGCAATGTAAACATTACATCAAAAAGTCGATACAGCTGACAATACAATACAATCGGCGTGGTCGACATAGGCAAACAATGTAGTTTAAAGATCCTTGTCCCACTGCACTACAGGTTTTTTAAATTATAGTTACCCCTCTTCAATTTCCTTTCGGATATAACTGTAGCACAATTGGGCCTGACACTTCCGTTTAAAAAAAGGTGGTTCAGTCGGTAAGACTGACCAATGTTCGAATCCCGGGCTAGCCCACCGGAATATGTTTCACCCAGAACACCATTGATAATTTTATACTTTGTTTATTTAAACTTTATTTTTTCATAGACGTGCCGCGATGTATTGTTTTCTTTTTAAAAGTGATTTATCAAAGCAGTGGTACGGGGCTCCTTAATAAGTGTGAGAGAAAGCATTGCCACATCAGTCATAGTAATATTTTAACGTTAAATGAAAGCAGACATGTAAAAGACGATTGGCCATCTTAGTATTCATCTTGGTAAATGAAAGATATGATGTTTTATAAATGAATGTCGCGTTCTACAAAATTCATGTATCGATTTAACACGAACAATTTCGAACGACAGCGAACTGAGACATTATATAAAATTGATTTGACGGCAACAAGCATTATATTGCACATCCAAATTACTGAGCTGAAAGTATGCCGAAAGGGTGAGTTTATGTCAATTATAATAATGAAAAAGAACGATCAAAAGAAGTTTTATTGACCTGAATAGAATGAACTACAGTGAAGGAGAAGAAAGGCTTAGTGGCAATGATGCAATGACATTAGTTTCCAAGTACGAAAATATCGATTCATTGCTCCGTGAATGAAATCAACATGATTACGATGTCCGTTTCATTTCATCTGTCACCACATGAAGAGAACTATATGGTGTATACAAAGAATTGCTTTCAAAACTGTATACGTGACATGAGAAAGCCCAAGTCGAAAGTAACAAGACATTCAATACTTTGTTAAATTCCGTAGTCATGGTTATAAGGAGTTTTTAACATGAGCTAGAATGATTCTTTATAACTGTGATTATATCAAGTAAAATTGATCCACACTAGCGACTAAATTGCAGAATCTGAACTTTTCTTGTTTGTGTTGTGTTAAGTGAGCGTTATAAAAGAAATGGCTTTCCTTTTCTGCTTCCACTTTCTCTGTAACACTTTGACCTTTAACCCAAATCGACTATTTGTAACCTTTAACTCGTATCAAAACCAAAATCGAATGCAATACAAATTATCGTTATCAACATCAAGGGGAAATGATCACAGGACTTCGAAGATATAAATTGATGATGAATATGGACAATTTTTTTAATCGCTGTTATGTTGTCATGGGAAACATTATATTACCTTGTGTAATGGAACTCGATGTTATTATTTTGTTCATTAGTGGTGTTCCTTGCTGTTTCGTGGTCAATTCCCCGCTTCTCAATTTGGGAACATACCATTACTTAGTTGACCTAGATTTACATGGTGGGTGTTGTCAATGAAGCAAAATAAGTCTACCCTTCCGGAAAACCTGGTCTTTTTCTCCTTGTTCTGTTTCAAGGATCGCTGTGTAAATATTTCTTTGTTCGTGTTTTCCCGATTTTTATCGATTTTGAGTTGCAATTACGATTTTGTGTATACTGTGTTGGTATTCTCCTGTTTTCATTTGATTGCATATGACAATGTGTACCGATTATCGATTTGAACTTCTAATTACGACTTTGTTGACTTTTCACTATCTCCCTTTTCTTGTTTACCGACATTAAGAGGGATTAAATCCATTCATCTGCTATGACAATGCTTCAATAAAGCCAGAATTAATGACAGAGAAACCCAGTCTTTAGCGGCGATAAATGGGGTAAAATATAACTTAAAGACATCTGATGGTAAAATCTGCTTCCAATGTATGACTTCTTTTTTAATTGTAGTACCCTATCTCTAAAACTTTAGCAAAACACACAAGGTACTTAAAAACGCTGGCAAAGTAATACCCTACCTTTCTAACACAATGGTGAAATATGAGTTTATGGCGCCAAACACTAGAAAAGTGTGATAAGACTACATCCTACACATTAGTATCGCGCTTAAGCATCAGCAGAACAGTTACGCATCGCAAAAAATATAACGAAATCAAAATTACATCGCGAAACCTTCTCTTCACTCATTATTTCATCTCCTTGATTAGGAATTGCATGAACCGTACACCTCTTTAAGCTCTCATCTTTCTAGCTATATATTTACCTTATCACGAAAAGATAAAAAAAAAAAAACAATAAAAAAAAAAACGTTTCCAAGGGTAAAAACATCGAAAAACAACAAATGCATGAAACAGAAGGTGTTACAATAGGATTTGTCTTTAAACAAAGACATAACGATTACATGAGCATAATACATTTACAAGACATACAAAATGGAAGAATGTAAATGCATCTATAACTAAAACAAAATAATCACATTGTGAAAAGATATATAAAAAAGTAAATAAAAATGGATCATCAAGGAGGAATTTTAAAATACATACACCTATACACATTGCATTAAGATAGGAGTCAAAATTGAAAATGAGTGACTGTTGTACTTTGTCTTTTAATGGTCAAGATTAAAAGGCAGAAAACAGAACGAACAAAAAGCATTGACCAAAGATATTTATATTATTTTAAATAACAGATTATAAAAGGATTCTTTTGTCTTGAAATAAGATACACAAAACCTTATTAACAAATTGGAAGCACACAGTTAGACCAACACGAAATTCGAAATATAGAATACGCCATTTTGTTCTACTCACCGATGGTAGAGATCACTGTGACGGAGAAGAAGAAGGCTCCGGACCAGGACCACTTGTACTTCGGACCGTCTACCAGTCCGTACGCTGAGCAGTTGCCTCCGTCGTATCCTATGTTTATACTGTTGTCGCGGTAGATTTGAAGGATTCCTTGGAGCTGAAACTTCAGCGTGGACTTGTCCGGATTGCCTTCGTAGTCTTCAACTAACTGTTGGATCTTTGAGAGCGAGTCGTTTTCCATGACTATGTATTCCTTGTATGTGTCGTAGCAGATTTGTTCCTCGTTGGACTTTTCAAGATGTTCGAAGATGAATCCTCCTGCAGCACAGTAGAGTGCCACCAAACCACACAGCCCAATGTGGGAGAACATTATCTTCATAATTGTCCGACACCATCCTCCCTTTTCTTGCTTACCCATGCTTGATAGTTAGTGATGTCTGTGATATAATTCCCCAAGTCCAATTATCGTCTTTTGGTTTGTAAACTTGACTTGATAAGATAATGATTACTTGCTTTTTGTCTCTTGTCCCCCGAAACGTTCTACATCCTGGCACGATCAGGCTACGGCTGGATGATGTGACAAACCGCAGCGCAACTCAATACACCTGGCTTTTACCTGCGCGTGCTGTTCCTGCCACCCAGCCACGTATCTATCTACGTCTGCTTGCCTCTCATAAGCGATTCGGTTGACATGGGACACCCTGGAAAACATCGATCGACATTGGTAGCTTATACAGGTTCTATAAATTATTAAATAATACATTGGAAAACATCTCAAAATTACTATCGATTTCAACATCTACCATACGACAATACTATGTTCTATAATAATACGTGTGCTCCTTGAACCGGACAGCATGACGGTATGTCATGGATATTTCAACGACCAATATTGCTCTGTCGAGTGATGTTAAAATACCTATGGAAATTGCCATCTACGAATCAATAGCAGAAACAATCCTGAAACGCTGAATGTGTCAGCACGACTCCGTCAATACATTGTGGCATTCAGTTTTGGTCTAGTGATTCTTGTTCCACTTCAGATAGCTGACGCTACAGTTGTCCCGGGATAAAGAACACTGCTTTCTGTGTGAACAC